>NW_028277124.1:7937500-8088437 GCF_059951505.1 Python bivittatus | reverse complement strand
CCTCAGAAAGTAGGTGCTTTGAAACAATATAGAATTACAACAATAGTGATGAAATTTCTTTTGTACTTGATTAATTCTGTCTCATATCCTTCAAAACTATAACAGGCAAGAGAGGAATTCCACAGCGTCAGTCCTTTTGTTGATTCAGCCTGCTTCCTTCTATTATTTAACAGGAAGCTCTAGGACAATCAACTCACACAGACAAACTTCTCCCCATTTTTTCTCCCTGACCACAAAATGAACAGAACAGTAAGGCACTAAGGAGTGGCAAGTGGAAGAAAACATGATAGCTTTAAAAATGTTAGTATTTTTGTGGATGTGTCACTCTGTTCTTCTCCAAGGTAAGGTACTTTATTGACCAATCATATGTCTACTCAATAATAAGTCTCACGAAGGTCTTTAGTAAGCAAGTTTACAATTGCAGCCTTAATTGTACTAAGTTAGAAGATCAAAGTTCAGCAATAGAGTAGATGGTTAGCTTGCATAAGTTTTTGTCTGTAACAGCTACAATTAAAAAAATATCTAACCTAACTTGTTTAGGTAAGTGTTCTTTCTGCTTGAGACACTGGAGAGTTGTTGCCCATCTGAAGTAGATACTGCTGAGCTAGATGCAAGTATGTTCTGATTCAGCCTAAAGCAGCCTCATAAATTATCAAGAAATAAGATAAAGCAGTTTCTCTGTATTCATGAATGGCCAAAAGGGTTGTAAAGTTTTTAACAAACCTGGCTGTCAAAAGCTGCAATCTAGAAATCTCTTGCTATTTATATTGTACTATAAATAGATTTTGAATCTTGACATTACAGTTTGTCTCATTACACATAAGTAGACCGGGGGGAAGAATGGCTTGTATATCAACTGATAATAGCATTTCATATATTTTAATTAATTGTTTAATTAATTATTAATACATGTATTTATAAATAAATAAATAAAGTAATTAAGTGTTTTACAAATGGATGGAGTTGCTACTTAAAACAAAGGCTGAATGATTATGTAACACAGAAGGCCATAGCCTTCTTCATCATTTTTATGTGTAAATAGTTATTCTACAGGTGCACATGATATATTATCATAGCACATTATGGTCAGGATATAAAGGCTTATACATAGAAGCAGCAAGTGGACTTTTTATGCAAATTTGCTGCCCAAGTCTCAATCAAATTATAATTTACAGTGAGGCATCTGCAAATATGTTTTCTTAAGACACAGATACGACTTCATATATAGTAAGTCTTCCCTAGATAGCTGAGGCAATAACTTTGAAAGACTTCCTTATTATGTATCGAAGTCTCAGCAAGACACCACAAAGCCAGAGTGACTGGAAGACCACTTGCATTCAGCCTAGAACTGTCACAACTGCTGTTCTCATTGCCACTGAATTTTTTCTTTCTAGACTTACTCGATGGTTTCAGCTGAGATATGTTTTTGGTGGAGAGAGAAGGAAATAAGAACAACCTATACATAGATTACAGAAAACATAAATTAAAGTATCTCTCAAATCATAGTCCATTCTCTAGAGCAATTATTCTTGTAAGACCATTCTTAAGGGACCTGATAAGCAAACCTCTTTCTTGGCCTGAATTGTCCCTGCTCCTGTCTACTGTTCTTCCTTTAACCCACGCCTCAAGTGCCAGCTTTTTGTCTGCCTTAGTATTCTCAAAATCAGGGAAACTATAACTTGCCTTGTCTTCCCAGCAAAGAATCTGAAATCATAAATTACAATTACATCAAATGAATCAGAGTTCAATGATATAATCTGGTTATATTTTTTAAAAAATACTTTTTGTTGGAAAGGAAAGTTGTTTTAATAAATTAAAACAATAAATTATATTTTCAAAAGCACCATGCCAAAAAATATCAAATAGGACACATGTAGTATGCTTGCTTGCTTGCTTGCTTGCTTGCTTGCTTGCTTGCTTGCTTGCTTATTTATTTATTTATTTATTTATTTATTTATTTATTTATTTATTTATTTGATTTCTTAAGGTCTCCCAACACCAAGAATACTCTGAGCAATGTTCAATAGGTCCTAGACTTATTAAAAGCACATTAAAAACCACAAAATTGCCCAAACTAAAATAACACTCTCCAACATGCAAAAGCTCCAGAGGGGCTTGACAACCACCCTAACCCCAGGCCAGAGAAAAAATCCAGGTCTTAAGAAACTTCTAGAAACCAAGGAGAGTGGAAGCCATGCATATTTCTAGGGGAATGCTATTCCAGAGGGGCAGGCAGGGGCTGCAACAGAGAAGGCACATTAGGAAGAAAGAAATGGAAAATCAGCTAGAGTGAAAAACAACAAGGGACAACAATGGAATAAAAGAAAAGGGTGGGAAAAATCGGAAACCAAGCAAACCATCTGGGAAGCAGATATCAATATGGGAATGATAATCTACACTGTTTATGGAAATCTGAGGGGAGGTGATATATAACGGGTTTGGGCAGATCATATTGTATGCAGTCATTTTATGATTATTGGAAATATTTGTTAAAAGGGCCAGAAGTGAAGTAGAGATCATGCCTAAATAATCTGAAATTGGAGTACTAGTAGCTAATGAATGGGAAGAAGTAGGCATTAGCAGGAATAGGCCATTTCAAGATTTATGAGGGAGAAAATGTCATGAGTTTTGCTTTAGGTACTTACAGTTATGGAAACTAGAACTTTCCCCCAAATGTATTGTAAGAACCTCCTTGTTTTTCACTTTGCTTGTAGGTTCTAAGCCCAAGGAGAATAGCGGTGTCTTTCTTCCCTCATTGACAGGTAGAAGACAGCTACTACTATTTATTATAAGACAACATTTTCTTTTCAATTTAGACCTGTATGAAAACTAAACAAAATCTCATGTATTAACCTGATGGATAAAAACTAAGCTTGAAATGTAATTTTTTTTTCTCTGTGAAATAAAGCATTACTCTTCATATCCTCCCTTTTATCTGCAAAGTCTGTTATACTAAGCAAGTTCTTTGATATGAACATGCTATGGTATTGCTTCATTCCATAGCAATCAATGTTCTCCTATATATTTAAAAGATTCTAGCTTGGTTCAGAAGAAAAAAAACCACAGAAAGCTATGTAGATTGTTGTCAAGGTAGCCAAAAGACCTATTAGATGGTTGGTAAGATACCTTCAGTCCTGTTCCCAGACTGTTTCTCACACTATTTTTCCCAGTTTCTTTACTGATGAATGTGACACCCAACTACATAAAAAATGGAGCAAAAGGCAGCAATGAACAATGACAATCATCCAAAATAGGAAATCAACATTAATTTATACATTTAAAAACTGTTTCTCCCTGCCTTCAGGCAGCCTGCAACATATTAACGAATATGCATACTGTTAAAAGTATTTTATATAACTTGTATACAAGCAGCATGTTGTTATTCTGTTATTATATATTGCATCAGTGACCATCAGTGATCTGATGACTGAACAGCTTTCTATTTTGCAAAGCTAAGATATTTAAGCATGCCTCATCCAAAAGACTATCCCCAAAGCATTAAGAAAACAGAAGTAAAATAGCTGTTTTAACATTTGCCAACCAACTGGAAAACTACTCTATCCTTTCAGGGCAGAAAGGGGGAAACAAACTGAATGAGTAAATGAATGAATGAATGATGAATGAATGTCAGGCAAGCTCACCCTGGCTAGTCAGTTTGCCTCTAAGTCATTTTCCAATATTTTGTCTCTCTGTTTGTATGTATGCCTGGCAACACCAGTGGAATAAATGAAATTACTGATCTTCTCTGAGGCTCCTTTGTGTCCCATATTAGTAGTGCCAACTAAGACTATGCTGTACATTTCATGTCTGACAGCTGGGGCACAGGAGGAGGACAATGATTAGCAAGCAAATCTGCTCCAGCACAATCATACAGTATTTCTGTATCTAGTTAACCATTTCAATCTGTATATCAGAATAAAGCAGTATTGCTTGACACTTTTACTTACTAGGACCAAGTAATGTTGGTACACACTGCCTAGTCAGTCCCACTTTGCTTGTTTGCTGTGTTATTTCTGAACCAGGATCCATGGCTTTTTGCTCTTCTAACAAGTCAAAATCTTAAAGCCAAGAATAAGTCTTAGGTTCTGTTTCTAGCTCGTTAGGAAAGCAACAAGTCAGGAAGCCTAGTTCAACATAACTGAACAAGGGGTTGATGTTTTCTGTTTGGTTAGGTATTCCTGCTGATAGGAGGAACCAAATGGGAATGATTCCCATGCCAACTCAGTTCCAACTGAAGACTGTGTTTTATCATAGCAGCCCAACCAGCCCATTCCCTAAAGTTGCACCTCCATGGACAATGGTCCAACTTCACCTCTATCTAAACAATGGGAGGATTTATTTTCTCTTTGTTTCATGTATAAAGATTCCCCTTTTTACTCAACTCTGTCCTCTTCTTCCAAGTTTCCACAGGTATATCTAAACAGATGATTCTCACAAAAGAATTCCAGAGTCAAAAATCAGATTTTCCCACTACCTCTTATCCTACAGAAGAGAAATCAGTAGCATTAACAGTGGCAGCATCAAGTAAGTAGGGACGACAGCATAAGTTTCATTATGGTGTAGAAAGTTTTAATGCAAATAGTTTAAGATTATTTACATTGATCTGATTTATTGATTTATTCTTTATATTTGTTAGATATTTTTATGCAAAGTTGATTGGAATGTAATAATAATACAGATCAAAGCCCAACAATAAATCTTAAAAATCCAGTCTTATGAAAACTCCATACATATGAATCCAACATTGATGCAATACTGTAGAAGCTAAAGCTTCCATCAATGTAATGGAAGATGATAAAAGATAATTAAAAACTTGGGTATGCTAGAACTGGAAAGGAAACAATATGAGTGCCTGGTAAGCTTTCCAAGCAAGAGCATTCCATAAGGGGAGGACTATTACCCAAATTCCTTCTTCCTCATAGCTGTACTCCAACCTTCATACTTAGGAGACAAAGTGCCTCCATAAATGATTTAAGAATCATAGAGTTGGAGGAGACTTTGGAGTTCTTTTAGTCCCCGCCCTCCCCGCCCAGGGCAAGAATCCTCAGACCATCCAGATAAATGGTTATCCAACTTTTGCTTGAAAACCTCTAGTGATAGAGCACCCACAACTTCAGGATGCAGCCTGTTCCACAGCTTAGTAGCTCTCATAGTCAAGATATTCCTCTTATTTTGAGTTTGACTCTTCCCCTGTAAAGCTTTCACCCATTAGTTCTTGTCCTACTCTCAGGTGCATGGGTAAATCTTATGTGAGAAGGTTTCTGTTAAGTCAAGAGATCTCATAATTATTAAGCTTTATAGGGCAATAAAACCTTAGAACTGATTCCTGGGACAAATGAGAACTCAACATAGATCTCCAGTCTCATTTAGCTCACACTATTACATTCTGTACCCATCTCTATTATTGCTTAGTTTTGAGCATGAGAACTCAGACGTTGAACATGTTCAAATTGAAATTTGCCCCCCCCCCCGAGCAATTATAATAAAGTTTGTTAGGGCAGAATTGTTGAGCAAGTCACCTTTGGTTATATTCCCTTTTTATTTTGGTTTTATCAATAATCATTGACACTCTTGGTATCTAATTATATTCAATAGAAAAGTTATTATGGTTGTTTCCCTCCCTCACCCCATTACTTAGGTGTCATCATCTTCATTGCCATTCTTGTGGTGATTGTAATAATCCTCGTCAGCATGGTCAGCATAAAATTCAAGTGCCATCATTGCAAAAAAGTAACAGGTATGTAGTAGTGTTCAATGTTGTTGCAGTATAATACATGTTGGTAGGTCATATCTGATTGCTAATTTCATTTTAACTAGTTAAAATTCATATTGAAGTTATTGACAACACTGTTTCACTTCCTTGACTCTGATACTCAGAGCTTAGTATTTGTTTTATGTTTCTTCTTTCCTATTTTTTCTGGTATCAAAGCAGTTAAGAATGGAATGGAAAACTCTAATTTGCTCTGTTTTTGATTCAAAATCCTTCATGAAAATCTGCCTCCAATATGTATTTGAGGAATTCTGTTATACACTCCAAAGGAATTTTGAAAAATTGGTACTTGGTCTTGTAAATACCTTAGTTGAAGGGAAAAAAGGAGGAATATTGGCCTCGGTGACTGACAGATCTGCCCTCAAATCATAGTGATCCTTGCAATCTACCTTTTGTTCAATCAGAGTGTCTTGGGACAAAGTAGAGGACGTGATACAGAATCCTTTATTCAGCTATTTACTTCATTAACTGTCTTGCTCCTTCCTCTGTGTTTCCATGGTCTGTCAGGAGACCAACTATGATAGAATGGATAACAGAGTCATCAAAGATGGCTCTGAACTTTTGTGTAAAATCTCGATAGCTGTCTAGTACAGTGTTGTTATTTGATGTCTTGCATATGGACTATTGTAATGTACTGTAGATGGGGCTGCCCTTGAAAACCACTTGGAAGCTGAAGCTGGTCCAGAAGCCAGTGGTACAGGCAGTTATGGGCACATAATTCAACTCAAGGACAGACCTTGGGAATGGAATTTGTTCTTAAACTGGGGACAACCTGTACATATCTTTAACTTCTAATATAAGATGGTAACATGTTTTTCTTTTCTCGTCAGACAAACAGAAACCTCAACATCCAATAGTATCATACAGGTATATCTCTTAATGTCTTTTTTGTTTGCTGATTAAAAGATATTTCTTTGTCATAATGTTAGCTGGGATAAATTCTATTTTCATCTTTTTGTTTCTGAACTCAGTTCTGTCCCCCTCTGAATGATACAGCACTTCTAAGACAGATCTAAGTTTTTTCTTGAAATTGGACAATTTTATCTCTTAAAGCCAATCTGTTTATCTTAGCAGTAAATAAAAAATATATATCTATCATGAAACCATTGATATTGAGGATATTTGCTCATTGAGAAAACTATTTTACCTAAAATACAGATTTTGCGATGTTTCTCCTACAAAGATGGACTGGAGATTTTTTCTGGAATTGTTTTCACTGCCAACATTAGCCAGATTTGGGCCATTTTCAGACTCAGTATTTCTTTTGGTGGCTTCTTCTACCACACCAAATTTGGTTCTGTTTCTTTCTGGTTCTGGCGAGTTGACCAATAGACAGAGTTCTGAATCCACTGGCATATTTTCTTTCCAACAATCCATTGGATTGTTGGAAGAAATAAAAAGCTTTCACTCTTTCCAACATACCATCGGATTGTTGGGATAAAAAGCTTTCTACTTCCTTTGGTTGATTGTTATTTGCAACCTTTTTATATTCATTACTTCTAACATTTTTTTGGATGTCATTTTCCTCTAATTATTAGAGGAATGATAATTTTTAATGAGCATTTGCCTCAAGCCATACAGTTATGGTTTACTTCCAGAATAAGGTGGCAATCTCAAATGGCATCACCGATAACATTGGCCTTTCAGCCTGTCATGGCCTGGATATAGATAAATTAGGACACTTGTTCAATTAAATGCCCATCAATTTGCTTTGTTTGATTTCCCCCTGCCCAAAAAAACCTTTGTCTTGGATTTTTGATGTTTGAAAGACAATTCTTTGCTTAGCAAAAGGAGGCAAACACTTGCAAGTTTCTTCTCATTCCAGTTAGGAATGATTATGCCAGAAGCAAGACCTTGAAATTAATTATTTAAAAACCAAAATTCTGGTTTTCCAAAGTAATGGAATTACTTTGAATGGAATCTTTCAACATAATGGTTCCTGGATATCCCTATAATCTAACCCCTATAATGATGAAGTTGGAAGAACATGACAGTGCTCCTTACTTGGTTATATTCCAGTGGCTGTTGAAGTATTTAAGGGGAAAGTAATCCCCCAACTATTACATGGGCACAACTCCATAACCTCAAAGATTATCGCCCCCTGGAATGAATTCAGGCTCAGCTCTTGCACACTATTTTGGAGCCCCTGGAGTATCCCCAGTGCTGCATTAAGAGCTGAAATGGAAGTGGTAAGAATGGAGAACCAAGCTTGGTTAGTGAAAATTATCATACATACTACCTCAGACTGAAATATCAACAATCTGGCCTTATCCCTCTGATTCTCCACAATAAACCCTTTTATTGGATATCTGAAGTGAAGCAGAAGATGGCTAGTGTAGCCCTACACTCATCAACCTTACATACCATTGGACTATCTGAAGCAAGGAAAATTGTTAAACTGCCTATGGGATAGAGGATTTACAAAAAGGCCATTAATTGTTGGCAGTTAGAGAGTCCATATAATTTGGCAAACTGTCTATATGGATTTACTCAGGCCAAACTGAGGAGGACATTCACACTAGCATTTCTTGACCCGATGCCCTCAGCAGGTTTACTGGGCCAATGCACAAGCATTCTTTTCTCTGAACAGCTTGATCCACGTGGCTATGGAGAGGGGCACCAATTGGCCATGTCCTAATATACTGCCAATATTATAGAGATGCATATTTATCCCTTGTTATACCAATTTTTGTATGTTATCCAGGTAGATTTCCTTCCTTTTGTTTTTTTACTGTCCGATATAGATCATAAATTAATACTTCAGGTTGTGAAATGTTGTTATTTTATCAACTTTGCAATAAATTGTTAGGGTATATTATCTATGTTTTAATTTCTATTTTGGACTGAATTATATTATTTTTGGTTGTTCTTTTATGTAATAAAGTTGAGAAAATAGCTGGCAGATCAACAGAAGCAACTGCCTTTCAGTTGAAGATTGTTCAATTTTTCCCAAAGTCTATCCTTAGGCATGAAGTCAGAAGCAGATTTAGAGTCCAGAAGTATCGTAAGAAACATCCCTCTGGGGCTGCAGGGGAGATACTAGAGTTGGGCAGTGGGATCCAATTTCAAAAAGGGGCAGAGGGGAGCCATTTGATCCAGTGAAAAGATGTGACCGTGTTAAAGAGTAGCAAACAGGTGCTGTGACTGTGCACAATCAGATCCAAAGTGCTGCACAGCCCTAGGAGATAGATATTTCTCAGACCAGTAGAGGAAATCAGCTCTTGGCGCAAATCTCCTTGACCTGATCTGAAAGCAGCTTGTTCCTCTGCCAGAATATTTTTGTTGTGCAGGCATTCTAAGTATTTCTTATTTACATGTCTAGTGTTGTTTTTTTCTAACTATGCTGAACATCCTAGTTGGTTAAAGAAAACAGGTGAAAATAGTTAATCCCAAGGCAAATAAAACATACATGTATGTACAAGTGTGTATGTGTGCATGTGTGTGTGCCTTTGAATCAGTCTTGACTCCTGGCAACTACATGGACAAATTCATGCAGTTTTCTTGGCAACATTTTTCGGATGTGGTTTGTCCTTGCCTCCTTCCTAGGGCTGAGACACAGTGATTGGCTCAAAGTCCCCCAGCTGGCTTCATTCTAAAGCAGGACTAGAACTCAGAGTCTCCTGGTTTCTAGCCTGCTGGCTTTGACCACTACATAATTCAGAATATCCACCATCACATTTCTTGTTCTAAAACCAAAGCACTTTTTAAGTTTTGAATCAAGCTTCTTGAGCCAAACATTCTCAAAGTTTCAGAAAGAAAGAAGATTTATTTTCATTAGCCATATTAGTGTAATACCTGAGCAGAGTTTGTTCTTTTTCTATACTATTATATGGGGGCAGAATGACACTAAAACAAAAAGACACATATAATTCCCAGTCTATTGGGCTAATTCCTTCTATTTTACTCTACACATTTTCTCATGAAGGAACTGGATAAGTAATGTGTTGCATTTTTGTTTCTTTGGCAGCTGCTCGGACGCTGATACTACAGTTGGCAAAAAGAATGTCTTGTTGGTCTCCATGAAGGACTTAAGTGCAACCAGCAGCAAAAGTAAGAGGGTGGGGAGAGGGACCCAAATATTGTTCAACTGTTTCCCTTTCGTTCAAACAATTCAGAGACGCAACTTACGCTTATGTTTCAGAATGGCAGAATTCAATGCAGCACACATATCTTAGGGATGTGTAGTATTCTCAGTTTGATCTGAACCTGGGTCAGAGGTCTACTAATTTTTGCCTTTTTTTGTTTTTCTAGGTCTTGTGAAGGTAATTACTCATGAAGAGTAGGGGGAACGAAACACCAGCAATTTTATTTTTATTGTATGTATTCATGCAGGGAGAATTCAGCAAAGCATTAAGCTGTTACCATTTGGAATATAACTATATGAAGCTGCTTTATAATCAGTGTTTCATATCTGAAGGCAAAAAGGTGGTTTGAATCCTTGGGGGAGAGGCACAAACATAGCTTGTATCTGTAACTGTTTAAAGCAGAATGGCCTTTCTGCAGGATCATGTGGGTGTCCTCTGCACCTACTACGCAACCCAGAAAAGAAGCATATGGTTTAAAGACTTGCTGCAGTCGCACCCCTGCATGCTCCGAAGCACCTTTTCATCTTTCTTTATGGAGCATCGCACAGGCTTCATAATCACATAAATGATCCAACTAGCCTAGTATTGTATACTCAAGAGCTTTCAGGGCCTTAGGCAGACTTTCCTAATAGTTGTTATCTGAATCTATAGGAGATTGTACCTGGGACTCTTGTTGCATCTTACTGTTGGGCTATGATCGTCTGCTGCTATACTGTTGGTTGGGCACGGAAACTGAGGGTTGGATGCAGAAAAAAGCAGCATAATAGGAATTGTGGAAGCAGAGGCTTCTGCCCCTTTCTTTCCCTCAGTAAACTTCCAGCCTCCTAAAAGTCTCCCACCTATTGAAGGGAGTAGGCTGTAATGCAAGGGGCCATGAAAGAGCAGGAGGATGTTTCCTTCTGCCATGTCATATACAATTTCTTCTTTAGATTGAGCTATTTATTTTCCTTAAAACATGTAGCATGTTTTAAGATGTATTTCCATTTTTCTCTGAGATGAAAATCTTATTGAGTACCATTGGCTTATTTTACATTCCACTCACTTTCACAGACATTTTTCTGTTTAATTTTCAAAAAATATCTTCAGAAAATAGGGATGGAGTTTGCACTGGTGCCAGTTTCTTTTCTCTTACATTCCTGTCAGGAACTTTGGCCTTGAAGCCGCAGTTGCAAGAATGGAATGAACATTCCTGTTAGATTTTTGGTGCTAATCATTTGCCTTTACTGTGTCTTCTTTGGCCGTTTATGCATTTGATGTTTATGCAAAATTTTCATCATTAAATTTCCTGCTTCAGTTTCTACATATATTTCATTTCCCTTCCTTCAAACTTCTTAAATTAAAGAATCTGAAGTGTAGCCAATGTACGACAGTGGAACTAATGGATTGCTGTATGTGCTATCAAGTCAATATCAACTCTTAGCAACCACATAGACAGATTTTTTCCATGACAGCCTGTTCCCAACCTGGTTCTTCAGGACTTCCAATCGTGCACCCATTACTACTGTAACTGAGTCCATCCACCTTGGCGCAAGTTGTCCTCTTCTCTTTCCTTACACCTTTTCTAGAATTAGAGCCTTCTCTAGAGAGCTAGGTCTTCACATAATGCAGTGTTTCTCAACCTTTTTTAAGTTGTATGGACTTCAACTCCCAGAATTCCCCAGTCAGCTGGGGAATTCTGGAAGTTGAAGTCCACACATCTTAAAGTTCTATAGATTTCTGTTCTGTATTTCAGTCAAAATGTCATGTTTTCTGTGACAGCAATCCATTAGATACTTGGAAAGCTAAGATCTTATGTCATGTCATAAAAGATCTTTTAGATCAGAAGAGCTTACAATTTCTACTGCCTTTATCAAATGATTCCAGAATGTGATTTAGAACTAGATTAGCTGAAATGAAAATTGTGCTATATTGGAAACATGCTCACCTGGCCAATATACAGAAACAAACTGAAGCAGAAGGGAACATTCAGAGAGGCTAAAGGAGATTTCAGGGGAGGGAGGAAGAAAGAATAACATGACCAGTTTTGTCTTCTGGTAAAGGGGATTAGCCACACCCACTATGGCAGCATTTTATGAGGTTGTCCATAATATGCTCTCAAAATTCTGAACACGTCAACAGTTCAAAACATTGGTGTGATTTTTTTTTATCTTTAGCTCAGTAGTAACACCCTGGCTGCTGACCAGCAAAATCAGTTTCAGCTCTGCTTTCTTTTCCTCCAAGCTCTTTAACCCTAAACCCTTCTAGGTTCTATTTTGCCCCATCTTTTTTCAAGTATGCCTTGTTCTATTTTCTATTCCCCTTATCAACTCCACTCACCAACCATACAACCTACTAGGTGTCTTATGGCATGGGAGTTTTCATAGGCACAGTAAAGCAATGCATAGAAGATGTGAAGAACATCACTAGGCAGTATGAGAATGCTGTTTGAAATGGAAGATAATGAAATACTAGTAGTCATTTTCTTAGGATCCCTTGCTATTTGGTTCCAACAATCCCCATGCCCACTATGGAAACAGAGGGAATAGAATTCTGAGCATTCATGAGGTCCTTAGGCAATTGTCTCATTTGTGAGGAGGATACACTAAGTGAAGGACCACAGTGTCCATTGGAAATGACAGGTATAATTTAAAATTCCATAACAATGGGAATAGAGAATGACAATTGACATAACTGGACTGCATTGATATCAGTGCAAGATGCAGAAAAGTAAGAAATCAAGGAAAGGATGGAAATCTGAAAAGAAATGCATTGGGTCACAGGGACAAAAATGGTTATATTGACCGGAAGAAGTCTGTTTTGAGACAAGAAGTATATATTTGTAAACATTATATTTTTAAAAAATACAGGCCTCTGTATTTTTAGGGTTTGATGTTAGAAACATTTACCTTTAACTAATGTAATATAGACTAGAGATGCCATCATCTCAAACTTAAATTGCAAAAGGCAACCATTTTGCTATATTCAAGTTTCAAAATTAGGAAGAAGAATGACTTTTTCAATATAATATTATTTCTACAGGTTAAGATAAACCACTATATATTATTGAAATCTCCTTTTGAATTCTTTATAGCCAAATTTTCCTTTCTAGTCATGCCATCAATTTCCAGCCAACACACAGGCTGGACAGTAGACTCACTCTCTTGGTTCTCCTGGCACAAACTGATTCTTGGCTCATGCTCTTCTTGGATGGTCTCTGTTTAAGCTTGCCACCATCATTATATAATTATGAAGTCTGAACTGTATAAACATTATATATAGTTATATAAATAATGAGTTCCAGTATTCAAAATGTATGTTTGGATATAGGAGCAGATTAAAGGCACCTATAGAAAACAGCAGTGTATACATCATCAGGGCTTCCCCTAATATGAAAACACTTGCTAATTAGAGATGTAAAAGAAAAAAACCAGCATGGTGCATAGTATCTAACAGCTATAGAAAGTTCAGTGTTTGAGTTAAAAAACAAAAATGCAAAAAATTGGGGGGAGGGGGAGATGAAAGAGATAGAGAGAGAAGAGATGCAGTACAAGTTTTCCAGTAATTGGCAAGAAGGCATGGTTAAACTCAATGGGAACATTACTGTTAGCAGGTGTATTTTGTTTGTATTCAAGTTGGTTCTCTTCTTATTCCCTCTGCATTTATTTTCCTTTTGTACTGTGTTGATTGGTGTGTAACCTGCAGAAAGGAATTAACTTCTTAAACTGTGTAAGGGATCTACAAACATTTAGGTACTTTATAAGCTATTAACAGTAACAGCAGCATGGAGCATGATTTCTTGTTGATTCACATGCCATTTTCTGCTGAAGCCCTCACATACTTCTGGAGCAACAATACTGCCATATGGTTAAGCAACATTTTAGTGGGAAAATTATAGTAAGGGTTGATCTATTGTCCAAAAAATAACCCTAACCAAGTAAGGTAAAGACCCTTATCACTGGTGAATGAAATTATCCCATTTTCCAGGTGTCTGTATAGAATAACATACTCTCTTTGTCTGTTTCATTGGAAACTTCTTAAATGAGTCAATTATTTTCTTTTCTAGCTTTAGTGCCCCTTAACCAGAGTAAAAACAATGATCTGGAACTAACAGCATCTTAATAATTTGCAATAATGAGTTATACACAATAGGAGTGTGCAAAGCATTCAACAGAGATGCTTTACAAAGTACCCCTCCTTGAAGAACGAAGTACCCTTCCTTAGAGCTTAAGCAGCCACATCCTTTGGAAAGTTCATGTGGGTGGTTTCAAGACTGTTTCAGCTGGATGTACATGCCCAGACAACTAATGATGGCCTCTGAAGTAGTTGCACGAGCCTTTTAAAGCACACAGGTGTTTTAGGACTTTGAGGAATGATGCTTCATTTGCATTAACACAGCCTTTGGAATGCTTTGCGTAGCCAAAATATGCAACACCACATATTCAGTGGGATTCCTGCTTCCCAAACTACTCCTCCCAATTTGTTCTATAGGATTCATTCCAATGAATATAACCCATGATCTAATCCAAAAGTATGCACATCATGTTGCTGGACTACAACTCCCAGCATCCCAAGAAGCATGACCAATGGTGAGAGAGAGAGATTGGGAGTTATAATTCAGCAACAGATGGAACACCACAGGTTACCTAATTTGTCAAGTTCAATTTCTGACAGGTAAAGTTTAAAAATCTGTCAGTCCCTATGACAGAGAAACAGGATTTAGTTCTTGCCACAAGGAATTTTCAACCAGAAAAAAAAAATTGCATTTGAAGTGTAAGAAACTAATTGTGAATTCTGCTCAGCCTGTTCTGCTTCCTATTCATATTCCATTACTGCAGCTCATAATGTAAATTAATTTTTCCTGGAAGCCTCACAATCCTTTTTGGCATTTACTACAGACACATACAAATAGATTTAACAATCTGAAAAAAAAAAGAGTAAATATGAAAGCACCACAAGGTACCCATCCATATTTTACCCTAGAAAGTTCTCCATTACATACATTTTAGGCTTGCTAGCAGCAGTCACCTCAGAGTATAGGCTGGTTCACCCACCATATAAAGCTAAAACCAGCCAATTACCTTTTGGCCTAGCATGGTATCTTTAAATGCTAAAATAGCTTAGCCAGGTTCTCTTAATCCCCCAAATCAAAATGTAGTTTGCTTGTCTGTGGCTTACTGGTTTGGAAAAGTTGGTAAACTATACCTGAATAATCCATGGCTTACAGTGTTTGTGGACAGCCATGGTGAAATGAACTTTAAAAAAAACATTTCAAATGTTAACATTTGAGTTATTCAAGTGGTAATTCCCAAGAACATAACCGAGCAGGGTACTATGTTGAGTATCTGAAAGTAAAAAAGTAGAAAACAGTTTGATCAGAGAAAAGAAAACCAGATACTGTATGAAATTCACATTTGAAATAAATAACTTTAACATGCTTCCTCACATTTGCAGAAGGAACAAAATTCTTGATTTTGCTTGAGTTGGATTCCTACAGCTCTCAAAACCTTGTTCTCAATGTGCATTGAAATGTATGAGTACACATCACATTAAGCCACAATGCAACTGGTATCTGGAAGCATGTTACGCCCAAGTCAGAGACACCATTGAGTCTTAAGGACTAAGAGCCCTTGACAGACCTATCCTCAAATCTATACCCCCTTAAAGCAGTGCTTCCCAAATCTGGGTAAATTACCCAAAATTGGGTAAAAGTGGTTTTTCTTTTGGTAATGACACACAAACCCATTCACAACGGGGAAATTTAAACTGACTTAAAGATTGCCACGTTTTCTAAAATATATTTGAAAATCTCCCAAAGTATTCCTATTAAGACAAAAATCGATGAAATTACTAATGACAATTTGTTGAAATGACATAAAGATCATTTAATGACATTGTTTGTATAATACAGGTAGTCGAGTTATGACCATTTGTTCAGTGACCGTTTGAAGGTAAAATGGTGCTGAAGGGACTTACGACTGGTCCTCATCTGGCCATTGAAGCACCCCTGCTATCATGTGAATAAAATTTGGGTGCTTGGCAACCATGTCAGGTTCAGCCCAAGAATGACGAGGCAATCCAGTACAGTTCAGTTCCTTTATTAGCTCACACCTAATAGACAGAATCTCGCCAGACTAAATCTATGCTATAGCAACTAGTAGATAAACCCCGTGAGACTCTAAGGAGGGGCCAGTCTCATCCCCTTCATCTTTCCACACTCTTGTTGTGGGCCGAGGAGGCGCTTACCCTGGAAAGTCTCTCCCCCTTCCTGACAACCTTGAAGTTCCATACCAGAATCTTCCCACTCATGCCATCCATACAAACCAGCTTGCACTTACAACTGGCTGCAGCATCCTGTGGTCACGCGATCATCATCTGAAACCTTCCCTGCCAGCTTCCCACAAGCAAAGTCAATGGGGAAGCTAGCAGGGGAGGATGCAAATCACTCAGGTAAAGTCTCCCCCACCCACCCTGGCCTTTCTTCAGTTGCACACACCACACTGTCCTTCCCCCCTTTGCTCATATGCACCGTGCCCCCTTTCCCTCACTCACACTACACCTTCCTTCCCCCTTTGCTCGCTCACACACACCACGCCCTTCTTCCCCTCTTTGCTCACATGCATGCACCCACCAGTGCCCTCCTTCCCCTGAGTTTTGGATAATGAAGGAAAAAGTTTGGGAACTACTGCTTTAAAGCCAAGTTAGTTGGTTACTACTACATCCTGTGGTAATGAATTCCATGGGTTAATTATACACCACATGAAGTTATTTCTTTTATCTGATCCTAGTGTTTTGAGAGAGAAAACTTCCTTGTTTACTTCTGCCATGCCCTGCGTGACATCACAGTAATGTCTCGGTAAACTTTTTTTTCATGCTAAAACGTTCCCAATATTGTAACCATTTCTTATACAGAAGCCTTCAAGCTTCCTCAGATTATTTTGGCTCTGTTATATCTGTTTTCAAATGGGTTAAGCAGAGCTGTACACGGTATTCCATATGCACACATACATTTTTTTAAGGGCATTACAGCGTTGGAAGTTTTATCCTGTTTTGTTCCTAATAATCCCTAGCATGAAATCTGCTTTTTTCACAGTTGCTGCACCCTGATATCCACTGAGTCTCAAAGATTATTTTCCTGATTACTTACAATCAGCTCAGACTTCATTAGTGGAAGTGAAGTTAGGAGTGTTTGCCCCAGTGTCCATCATTTTACAGTTACTGAAATTGATCGGCATTTGTCCTTTAATTGCCAATTCATTAGTTTCATAATCGGTTACTGTCACCTAACACACCTTTTACCACCATAACAATAGGTGGGCAACTCTCCATTCTTTTGTTAGGTGACAGATTATCAAGTAAAAATTTAACCTAATGTCTTGTGCAAATGAAGTCCACATGATTAATTTATGAGAACCCAGAAAATTGAGTTAATTTAATAAAGCAGGAGTAAGTATGTTGTATGAACACAGCATAACTCAGTTTGTTGAATGAGTCATAATGGCTGAGTTTACACCAGAGTTATACATAAACCATCATTTTAACATGTTAAAATAAAAGCAAACCGTTAAAAATTAATGTGATAACTGTTAGAGCCTGCTCAGAATAAAGATAAGATTGTGTGATGGAGTGGAATTATGAAGGCCAGACTCAGGGAGGGAAGCATCCTCTTTCGTCTCCTGAAGCTAATAAACATTGCTGAACTGAATCTGCATGGTCTCCTGGAGTTCCTTGGGCTAGGCCTGACAGATTGAGGAGAATAAGAACATGCATGTGAAAGAGCAATATATTGTCTGACAGATTGTGCTAAACTATGGGTTGCTTAACTATGGGGGACAAAACACAACTGGTTAGGTTCATACATTATACAAAATTAAAATAAAATAAATTACATTATAGCTCAGCATAATGGGCATCCAAGGGGGGGTAGGGGGACAAGGGATGCAATGTGCTCTGCAACACCATATGACAAGTTCCCCTCCTTATGTACTTACATGTGACATGATTCAAAAACTAAAGGGTGGCTCTTATGCTGTGACACAATACCCATTCTGTCACTGCCATTGTTATGTTTAAGAACAGATGTCTATGATTAGCATACCATATGAATCCTGTTTAGTTTATATTTAGGGCAATAAGTAAAGCCAGTCATGGTGCTGTATAAACCATGGTTTATGACATGGTTTATTGTGTAATATGTAAACCAAGCCACCACAGCTCAGTTCCGACACTATGCTAAGCCATAATATGCTTAATTTGTTTATGGTTTCACATTATGTCTGAATTCAACCACTGGGAATTTGTCCTTAAGTTTGATGGGGCTCTTAGATAAGTATATTTAGGACCCTATATCCCTATATAACCCTACATCCATGGGTTTATCTTAAGCATTCCTATCTCAATAGAAAGCTTAAACTATAAGTTGATCCATGCAAATATTTTTCTGTCAATTTTAAACTGGGCGTTAAGCAGCCAAAAAAAACCCCAACCAAACCCTATTCAAAGTGACAGGAAGGTAACGACTGTAGTGACCAGAAAGAACTAAACAAAAAGAAAAAGGGAAAAGCGCTGCCTAGGAATAAACACGTTCGATTTCAATAATACTAAACCGCCATTTTTATCACATTTCAACTCAAGCCGACGAAACCGGTGAAGTAGGCCCCTTCATTTCAGGTTCAAAGCCCGACTGCCGTCCAGCGCCTTAAAACCGTCCCGCGCCCTTCGAAAGCCTCCGAGAGGCCCCAGCCCCGCCCTTCCGCCTCACGGCTCCAACGACGGAGGCGCCACAGTCCCGCTGCGGACGCCGGGCGGAAGGAGCGGGGCGGAGCCAGGGGACAGCAAACCGCTTGCGCAGTGGCCAGCGAGGACGCCCCGCCCCTCCGTTCCTCCCCTCGGCGGGGCCGGTGCCGGTTTACGTAACGCCTCTTCGGGCGAATTCCGGCTTGGTCCCGCCGCCTGACTTGGGACGGGTTGCCAGAGGCCCCGGCAGGTAAGGGCGACCTTGAGGGAGGCCGCTGCCCTCGGTCTCGGACAGCGTTGCTCCTCATCCCTCTGCTCCCCGCCCTCCCCGCCTGTCCGGCCTGCTGAGGCCTGTGGCGCTGTAAGGCGAGGACGGACTGGATAGGCAGGGCAGGCCTGGCCTGGCCTGGCCTGGCCTGGCGGCCTCGGCAGCCAAGTAATCCGGAGGCACGGCTGACTCGGCGCAGGGCAGCGGGGCGCCCCCTCAAGGAAAGAATGCTCGCGTTCCCTCGGCCTGTCCGCCGCTGCCGCCTGCCTCCTGCAGGAGGGGTAGTAAGACGGGCAACTCTACGCCGCGGGCCTCCCGCCCCGGGACTAGATTGCGCCGGCCGCGATGGGAGGCTACTACGCCTTCGTGAAAGATCTTTCGGCCAGCGGCCTTTCGCGAGGTCGGTTCTGAAGGCAGGCAGTTATCGAAACTGCTTCGTTTCGCAAATAACAGGCGCGTTTCTTAACGATACCCCTGTGGTTTTGTTCAGATCCGTTTCTTCGTCCTTGGATGGTTTGGCACTGCGGTGCTGAACTGGAAGAGGGTGGAGAAGATCCAAGGACTTTGCTGTGAGAAGCGCTCCTTTTGAGTGGGCACCTTTCTTGGCTGCTGCAGGTTCGCACCTTATTTGACTGCTGCAGGTTTTGCTGGCTTGGACTCGATGGGTTTGTTGAATAGTATGGTTGCACTGTGAGGCTCAATAAGTAGTGATCTAGTTTTGTTGGCTTTGATATTTACTGCATTTATTCACTATTCTTGTGCTAAGTGTACTCAAGATGATTTAGGTGTATAATTTAGGTATAAATAGTGCCAGATGTATGCAGGAACCAAGTATTCTTAATTGTTTTTTACTTGAGATATGTATTGCCAATAATAGACAGGTGACCTTGATTGATCTTGAAAAACCTCAGCTGGGTTAGACTTGGTCATGGTTTGGATGGGAGACCACCAGGAAACTCAAAGTGTGGGGCTAAACTGGGATGTAAAAAATCCCCAAAGGTGGTAATGACAAACCACTCATGGATTGTTGCCAGATCATTACAGGGATATGTGGAAGCCTTGAATTTTATCTATTGAGCTCCACTGGGAGATGAGTAGAAAATAGCCAGCTCTTGAGCTTTGGTCACAAACTGGCTTAAGCAAGTGACAACATTGGTTTTCACATGATTATAAGGATATTGCTGAATATCTGAATCAAACCCAAGGAACATTTTACTAGCTTTCCTGCCTTTGATTAGCCATTTGTGGCATAATCAGTATTTTGATGAAGTTAAGTACCTGTCAAATTGCAACTTAAATGTTCATGCTATTGCTGTACTTGAAAACAATTATTTGACTGAAGGGCACTAGAAATCTTAAGGTGATGGAAATATATACTATAAAATCCTAATAGACCAGGTTTAGTATGTGGCTTGAAATCAAAGACTACTCTGAAAGAAATAGCTTTTTTTTCAGACTGTTCAGCTCCTGAACCTGAACAGTTTAAAGGAGGTTAAAATGGTTTTGATGTCCTGGATTAAAAATAAAATACATAGAAAGTAGCATTCGATACCTATTTTAAATGTTCAAAGGAGGAGTTTCAGCCAGCTCTTTAAAATGAGTTACTCATCCAATTGAGAAATACTTATGCAGATTGTGTACATCAGCTGTAAAACACAGAAGATCTTCATTCCCTCTCCTGATTGAACCAGAACATACATATGTTGTGATCTTAATTAGCAGGGTACTTGAGTAATTTATTCTAAGGCTGTATAATAGTTTTCAATCCTGGAGATTATGAAGAATAGTAAAGCAAAGTTTCTCTGAATATATGACAGGGCCTTTTTAAAAAGAGCAACTAATGTCAGGTAAGAATATTGGTTTCATGCAGACTTGTGCCCTGGAACTACAGTATTTCTATCACTGCACTGAATGTTCATCAGCGAATTCAAGCTGGGCCTTGTATTCAGGCATACATTTTGCGTTCTTTCCTTATCTCTCTTTCTGTTTCTCTCTCTCACTCACTCACTCTCTGTATACACAGACACACACACATACATGAGAGGTAGAAATCTGATTTAAAATGTATATGTGTAATATTCCATGAATGACTGATCCACACAGAGTGATGGATTTGCAGTTGCACTTCAGTGTTCTGCTTTTTGTCATGGTAATGCATTTCTCCCAAGTGGCTTTCAGTGAGTTTTCACCATTGACTCTCTACATCTTTAATAATGCTACCCATATTTTAATGTATAATTTCCATTAGAGTCAAAGTTAACAGGTTCAGCATTATTCACTTACCCAGTTCCTATTTTTGCTATGCTGGAGGGCACCACCCACAGTTACTTCTGTTCATATCCCTTCTGTTTGGTGGAATGGCTTTTGTTGACACCCCCACCCCCCATTTTGTAAAGATATATTCTTAAGTGCAAGTGAAGAACTGTCACCTTTTGTCTTTTTCTATCCTTATTTATGTCATTAGAGACCAGAGGTAGGGAGGGATGATATAAATGGTGGTAGAACAGATTAAGGCAGAGGAATTTCATAATAACCAGTGATATAATGATTTAGTTACAGGGCCAGTTTGGTATAGTGGTTAAGGTGCTGGACTAGAAATTAGGCATCTGTGAGTTGCGGTCCTCCCTTAGGCATGAAAGCTGGCTGGGTGACTTTGGGCCAGTCATTGTTTCTTAGCCCAACTCACCTCACAGGGTTGTTGTAGGGAAAATTGGAGGCAGGAGCATTATGTATACTGCCTTCAGTTGTATAAAATAAAGGTGGGATATAAATATAATAAAGAAAGAAAGAAGGATATTCTAGAATCCCAAGTAACTCAGTGTAGGAAAAAATGCGTATATTTTATTTATTTATTATATTAGTTGGAAGAATGTGATTATTGTTTAAAACTAGAAAAACTCAAGTCTTGAGTAATATGAAAGGGCTTCAAGCTACAAGCTATATGTATAATTTTGTCTGTAGTAGGGTTCCAAATACATTTTGGTACCAAAAGGAAACATAAATTTAAAAAGGGTTTTGAACTTATATAGAATAATTTTCACCAGATGAAACCTGCACATAGTACTAGACAAAAGCCTTACTTTAAAAAATACTTTATTTGAAAGATTGTTTAATATTAGTTTTAATTTGTTTATTTCAAGATAATAGATTGTGCTAAGCCACAATATATTTTGGTCTGACTTTGTGTGTTGTATAAACCTGGTCACTGGTTTATATGGTTTATGGTATAGTATAATATGTGAATTCAGCCACTTGTTTGTCAGCAGTGATTGGTAGCTTTATGTAGGGAAAGACTAGAGTGAAATGTATCTTTCACACTTGTGAATATTTCCATGGTGTTAGTGGACTAGGAGAGCTAGCATGAGTTTGGCAGCTGAGTTCTAGGGGGACTAACCATTTTTCTCCACCAAGTCAGTACAGGTAGTCCTTGTTTAGCAACTGCCTTGGACAGTGACTGTTCGCAATTATGATGGTGATGAAAAAGTAACTGTGTGACCAGGGGCCCCATTTATGATCTTCACAGCATCTGTCTCTCAGTCATGCATTTGCCATTACAGGTAGTCCTCACTTAACAACCTCAATTGGGACTGGAATTTCCATTGCTAAGCGATGCGATTGTAAAGCAAGATGTCACGTGACCACTTTGCTTAGCGACCACAATCCCGGCACTCCTGGTTGCTGTCGTTGACTGAGAATTGCGGGTTGTTAAGTGGAGGAAGTCTCAGGTAAGGAGTGTGGGGGTGCTGCAGGGGAGTGGGGGAGGCCTGGTGCAGGCTACGCATGAGTTGGGGGTGTGTTGCAGTGGAGTGCAAAGCTGCAGCCATCCCTGGAAGCCTCAGTGGCCCCAGCTTGGCCCAGCAGTGCTTACAACTGCAGGGGCACTGCAACTCCCCGCACCTGCTTATCTCCCCCCATCCCTCCCCCTTTTGGCCAGCTGCCACTGCCCCCAGGCCTCTACTTCAGCTCAAGTGCCACTGTTGCCACTGAGAAATGCCGCCTCAGCCACCCCAACACCATTGTTCAAAAGCCCAGTTGCCCCCGCCACTCTGTGCTCCACAGGTTCTGCCACGCCCAGCTGACCTTTGCCATTTTCCTCCCACTGCTGACAAAGCACATTTGGCTTGACCCTACTGTATGCGAGGCAGCTGCTGGCCACACCAGACTTCTTCCCAAGGCTGTTCATGCTGTTCTCCAAGCCACTTGCACCAGTCCTTCTCCAAATCACTCACCCCATTCATGCAACCCTTCAGAAACCTTATGGTCTTCTCCAGTTCTTGCAAGTACGGGTATGCTATTTGGAGCAGGAATGAGGCACACAGTTTGGAGAATGAGGTCTTCCGAATCACCATGAGAATGGGGTGGTCTTCCCGAATCACCGCAAGGACTACCTGTATAGTCAGTATATGTTGTCCTGTGCCTGACCTGATTTTTTTCTTTTTTCCCCTCTGGCAGAGTGGAGGGATTGCTTAAACAAACTATCTCTTCCTGAGCTACTTTTCTCCCTATGCAGTGCAGCCCTTCCCTAAGAATGCTAACAGCAAGTTTACAAGCTCAGCTCTGTGACCTGAATTAGTTGATTAGAACTCTTGTAGCTGCTTCCTGAAATTGACAAGATCCTAATCAGTTTCACACTAAAGGCTTTTGTTTGCCTCCTAAGCCTGGCTCTCAAGCACAAGTGGGCTCCTTTCCATGTGTATTCCCCATTGTACAGTAATCCCTTCCTGTCCAATGAATGTAAATAACAAACATCAATTCTCTTCTTGCTAATTATCCCAGCACCAGGGTGAGCATTCCAAAGGACAGAGGAGAAGGGAAAAAGGGCTATAAGATTTCCCCTTTTATCTGGCTTCCTCATGAGTCAAATTCTGGAACCTTCCTGGCTTTTTGGGGTGGTATCCAACACTGTAAAGCAAAGGAAAGCTGAAGTAAAATCATAAGCACAGTTGCATTCATGTGTTTTTTCACTTAGTGACTGCTTCACTTAACAGCCTAATTGCCAGTCCCAATTGTAGTTGCTAAACGAGGACTACCTATAGTGTATACCTGGGTAACCTGAGAGTCTGAAACAAAGCTATAAACTTTAGAAGACCATAAGATTTCTGAAGGATTGCGTGAATGAGGTGAGTGATTTGGAGAAGGACTGGTGCAAGTGGCTTGGAGAGCAGCGTGAACAGCCTTGGGAAGAAGTCTGGCGTGGCCAGCAGCTGCCTCGCATACAGTAGGGTCAAGCCAAATGATAGTGCCTGAAGAAAGAATGGGTAGGGCCTGATATGACTTGCAGATGTTTGCACTCCTGAAATACATTTTCAGCAAATGCAAACTTATCCTGCTGATTGAAAAAGTAATCAGGATTGGAACAGCAAATGTCCAGCTCATAATCGAGGATGAAGAGTTTTCAGATCAGCCAGTGGAGGTGCTGCAACAAAGGAAGCTACTCTCTGTAAGAAAGAGAATCAAAGAGGACAAAAAATAGTTTAGAATGATAACCAGAAAAAAACAAACACAAAAAACAGCTGTAGCCATGTCATCATAGTCTTGGAGGAAGGAAGTTGAAGAACTCTGAAGAGTCACCTAGTGTTCTCATTGTATTTCTGACCCATGAAAGAAAAATGGAAAGGGAAAGAAGAATATTGTAAGCAAATGATAGGGTTCACAAATTGTGTCAGTTAGGGACATTTAGTTTTAGGACCGAGGTCTGGCTATTTAAAGAAAGGCCTGTTGGTAAGAAATAGGTTGTACTTCATAAAGGAAAAATATATTTGTCTGACGCATGTTGAGCTTGTTTAGGAAAACTTTAAACTTAATCCTGTGGTGACTGGAGATGAAAACCCTGAAGAAAAGATTTCAGATAAAGCTTAAATACAAGGGAAGAAAATGGGAGCATTGCTGTAATGGGGCATACTGAATAATTCAGAAAGAACTTGGACGCAGTTTACACAGGTTTGGCTTGGTTGTTTATACACTATACTGAGAAATATATCAGTTTATATACTGATACTGATAAAATATGAGCTTGAATTCCTAGTACAGAACAGTGAATGTGATTTAATATGTATAGCAGAGATGAGTATTCCCATGGTGAAATAGAGCAATTAAAGCATACAGTTCAACGGAGACAGAAGTAATAAAAACGGAGGTAAGAGTTGTACTGTATGTTACATGTATCCACACATGCTCAGAAATCCAAGTAAATAAATGTGATAGTTGTAGACTGCATGTAGATTGAAGTAAATGAAGGGAAAAATAAACAGTATTTTTCCCAACCAGCCAGAGAGATATGGGTGATAGTTCAGAAATAAATTGCAGATCTTTCAAGGAAGTATGAAATGGTAGTGATGGGGGGGGACACAGGGAAATCGACTGACCTCCATATCAGGGTTGATTCTAGAACCGATAAAGTAAGCACAATGAAAATAGAGTGTTTAGGATAACTCAGCATGTGTTTATCAGAAACAAGTCTTACTAGACTGACAATCTAATTTACTTGATTAGGTAACTTAATAGATTTCAGGAATGTTGTAGGCATAATATATCTTGATTCCAGCAAACCATTTCACAAAGTGCCACAGAATATTCTAATTAACATACTAATTCTACTTAGCATGAGTTAAGTGAATTCATAAGTACTTCAAGTAGTATTCAGAGAGCCCATGATCACACTAGTGATATGCACTGTATGGATGCCACAAAGGTCAGTGCTAGTCTTTCCATTCTACAATATGACTTGAATGAAGAGGTGGAAGGAATGTTCATCTGCTTTGTGTATGACACAAAGTGATATCTAATATGCAAGAAAACAAACTGAAAGACAATCTTGATTGATAAAAAATGCGATCAAACATACTTTGCTTTGGAAGCATCAAATGCACAGATTTAGGATGGAGGATACTTGACTTTGATAAAAGTACTTGTGAAAAGGATCTTGCAGTAGTAGTTGATTACAAACTGCTTGAGTCAACAGAGTGATGGAACTATAAAAATGTGGTATACAATACAACCTTAGTCTGCACCAACAGAAGTAGAGTTATAAAATCATAAAAAGTAATTATTTCACTTTATTCTACATTGCTCAGATCCCGTCCTACCTGTTTCATACAGAATCCACCTATCTAGTTTGTTCATTCTGTATATGCCAAGACTGTATTTCATGAGAGGGGAATCAAGGCCCTGATACTTCTTTGCATATACCCCATTTACTCTGAAATTGTCTACCTCTGGAGATTCAAGCGGTGCCCTGTCCAATAGCATTTTGGCAACTAATCAGTTGGACCTTTCTCTCAGGTTTTTAATTCATGAAAATCTAATTCAGTTGCTTATATGGGTGGCAATGCAAATAGATTGGTTATCGCTTTATGAATTTTATGTCTCAGATTTTGTTAACTGGACATTAGACATATTCATCCCCTTTTGAAATTTTTTTTTTTGAAAAGTAACCTCTTTTATTTAAGTTTAAAATATTATTGTAAAGTATAATCTAATCATTATCCAATACAATGAAACTCATTTCAACAGACTGTTAACTGTTAGAGTTTTGTTATTCACAAATGTAGAACTTCGCAATATCATGCAAAATGAGAAGAAAAAATTAAGACAGCTTAGTATGACATGTATAATGCCTAATATATTTTACATAATATTACATTTTTCTGTTCTTTTGTTAATGTATCTTACTTCTTTTGTTACTGTACGTTACTGTAGCTAAAATTATTGCATTAGTTATAATGTATGTAATGGAAATCTATTATTTGAAAGCATTTTTAAAAGACCAAATTTCATTTAGCGTGAATGGAGGAAGATTTCATTCAGTTCTCTGGGGATTTTGAGGATACATGGGGTGGGAGGAGAGCACTGGGATGATTAAAAAATTGCCTACCAGGTTCCTCTATTTAGCTCTATTAATGAAAAAATGTCGTATATTACCCAGTGTTACTAAAGAGTAATAGTTCAGTGATCACTTAAAACATTGGAGAACACTGAAACATTGATATACCAGGCCACAATACAATGCAATAGATCAGATTTCCATGACATTTGTGTAATGTATAATGATATCCCCATGCAAGTGCTGTAAATTGTCATGATGACATCTTTTTATACTTAATGAATATTAAGTATAAAAATGGACATCCCCTCCCCCCGATTAATCTGTTAAGGAGAAGCTTCACTATATATTAATCTTTTCCTTGGCTGTAGTTAAGCTGAAGTCCTTTAAATGCTTAGTGAACAGAAAATCATTAAATTTTGTATTACTATTTTAATACAACACATGGATAGGATCAAATGGAAAGTTAGCTGTCTTGGACTGGTATGCTCTGTTGCTGGAAAAATGGGTGCAGTTTAACTTAGCTTTATAAGATTTGGTGTCTAAAAATCTTTGCTTCTAAATATCATTTTAGTTTTGATACTGGATTTTAGAAGATAGAAAGCTACCACAACCTGAAAGAACATTACAATACAGATAGTCCTGAACTTAGGACCAGAACTTCCATCGCTAAGTGATGTCCCCTCCCTCAAGGCCTTCAGGAAAGAGATCAAATCCTGGCTCTGCCAGAAGGCCTGGGGGCCAGAGGGGGGCCGGCACCTGTGGAGATGGCTGGTGGGGTGAGGGGTTGTCCCCCCCCGCCAGCATCTTACAGGTTTTTTAGGGCCAAATAACAGGAGATTTTTAGGCCATTTTTATATATGTTTTTTAACTATTTATAGATTATGTCCATGTCTGGAGAGTCCTGTGTTTTTTCTTTTTTATTATTGTGAGCCGCCCAGAGTCACCCATTGGGGGAGATGGGCGGCATACAAATCTGAAAATAAATAAATAAATAAATAAATAAGTGGTCATTAAGTAAGTAATGCCCAATTTTATGACCTTTTTGCTGCAGGTTTTAAGCAAATCACCATGGTGTTAAGCAAATCACATGGTTGTTAAGCGAATCTGGCTTCCCCCATTGACTTTGCTTGTCAGAAGCCCCTGGGAAGGTAAAAAATGGCGATCATGTGACTCCAGGACACTGCAACCATCATAAATACATACCAGTGCCAAGTGACCAAATTTTGATCACATGACTGTGGGGACACTGTGATGTTTGTAGGTGCAAGGACTGGTTGTAAGTCACTTTTTCAGTGCCGTCATAACTTTGAATGGTCACTAAACAAGTAGTCAAGGACTATCTGTACTGTTTTGGGAATTTTGAAAAAACTGATTTGTGATGGAAATGCAGTGTATATATGTATGGGACTTTTTGCAGTCCTCTTTTGCCTAGCACCTATGTGCTTTAAAGAAAGGCTAATAATGCAGCTTTAAATTAGTTTGCAGTATCATAATAGAACTTTTAAATAAATCAGTGCCAAAGAGCCTTTGGACTTTGACTCAATTTGCTTCAGTCCTTGATGTCATCTAGCTTACCAGTTCCTATTCTGTTGGCTAGATCTCTGGAGTTCACTGTCTTTCATTGGCCATAATATTCATTTTGGCTAGCTTCCTTCAAGGTAGCCAGCTTTGTTTGCTTAATTAAATTGTGCTACCAAGCCGTTGGTTTGGCTGGATAGAATTGCAGCTGCTAAAATGAATATTTTATCAATATTAATTATCTTTTTAAAATTATTCTAAATACATTGACAACAAATTATTACGTGATTGATATAAGCAAGTAATGAGCAATATATGGTACAGTAAAAGACCAAGGATTAAATTCAAGATACTGCAGGACTTGAACGAGCAAGGTGGATTAACAGTTCCAAACTTTAAATTGTGTTACCATGCTAGCTACTTAAAATGGAATTCAGAATGGATTATATCTTTTTATGGCTTGGTTATATTTATGGAAGGGCCAAGACTTGAAGATGGTCTGCTTAAATATATCTGGGTTGACACAAACAATTTATAAGAGATCATGCAATAATAATGTATTGAATATTTGGGACAAATACAGAAAAAATCAGTCCAGATCTCTCCCGCTTGTATTGTTATTAAATGTTTATTTTTTTATGAAGTAGTAGTTACCAAGAAATTTGTTCAGTAGATCTCTAACAATATGTTTAGATTGCAAGGTTTATTTATTAATAAGACAAAGATAAATCCTTTGAAACTCTTACTTCATAATGGTTTAGCTTACCTTTTTGGTTATAGAATCTTTAAATATGTACAATAGTATGGAAAGAATTGCAGAAACAAGGGGAATAATGAGAGATTTGATTGAATCATAGTACATAACTTGGAACATTTGTTGGCCTTATTTATAGATGACTGATGAAGTGTGACTCAGAATCTGAATAAGTCAAAGATTGTATGATTCAATGGATGCAGAATCTGAATACACTAATAGAGATGCAACAATAGGAATTTCAATGGAAGAACATTAAATTTATTCTGAATGTTTGAGAAAATTGGTATATGGTGTATCACTCCAGTTTTGATTGATAAAATGGACAATTCATTTTCAAAATATTGCTAGAAATGTAATGAGAAAGTAAGATAATTTTTTCCTACTTGGTGGCAATATTGTAAAGCTCAACAGTTGTGGAAAATGATTCATACTATAATGAAAGAAATATGAAAAGTTGAATTCCCATTTCACTTATTATATATTCATTAAACTTTATGAAGCCATATATCCCCTCAAAGTATACCAAATGTCCTTTATATATGATATCTGCTGCAAGGATACTATATGCTTCTTACTGAAAAGGTCATTCAATCCCTTCAACAGAACAACAGCTAACCAAGTTATGGGAGTATGCTACTATGTTTAGAATAACTTCATACCTTAAAAGCAGATCTGGCACAGATTTCAACTCAAACTGGAAAACATTCTTAGAATATAATTTAATATATAGATTGGTACCACATCCAAAATCTGGCTTTATCTATGCATAGAATCTATATTTTGATTTTATGAGTTACCTAACTCAGAATAGAATAGATCCTTAGCAATATGGATTGAACCTATTATAGCATATAATTCCATTTGGTGATTTATATTGTGTTGACCAAAGTGCTCGATACTTAATTTTAGCCCAAGTTCAACTGATATAATATATGCAATGTATTTAACTATTTACAACTATTTAATGATGTATTAGAAAACTATAACCTACATAACATTTTTAAATCCCTGGTTGATTTATCTGTACTGTATTATATTCTTTTTTCCATGTTCTCTATTTACTTCTCTATGTATTTTCTTTAAAGTGTGCAATGAAAAATAATTTAAAAAATAGAAAAAAGTAAAACATTGTGATGAAATATTTCTTAAATGGATTACACTTTGCCCTGAAATTTATTATAATTAGTGTTATGGTAGGATGATTTCTAGATTAGATTTGGGCCTGGGCCTGGGCCTGGGGCCTTGAGTGTGTGAAGGGATCTACTCTGGGCTATGCTAATGATTGTTGTCTTTTTCTTGACTGCTGTGTATTTTAATTTTTGTAGAAGTAATTATTTTTGTTTTTATTTTAATATTGTTTGCTACCCAATGTCATTTGTTGAGATTGGCGGCTACATAAATTGATTAAATTAAATTAAATAAATAATTCCTGCCTTTTCCCAGGAAGTTAAAAGTAACATTCCCCTCCATTTTTTCCTACAGCGTTAATTATGTGGGGAAAATTGGGCAGAGAGATAATGACTACCCCTAAATCACTCAGTGAACTTCCATGACTGAGAATAGACTTCCCTACTTTTCTTCAGAATGCCTGTTGCAATGTGATTGTTGCAAAACTATTTTTCAGGGTCTACTACAGTAGCCTTTTTTTCTGGGGCACTGAAGTCTTTTGCCTGCAGAACCATTAAACAAATACTACAGATTTTTGATGCAATTGTAAATCATGTTGTCATGTGACCATATCACTTAGTGATGGCAGTCCCAATTGCTGTTGTTAAGTGAGGATCACAGGCCATTAAGTGAGGACCTCCTCACACCTTCCTGCTGGTTTCCAACAAGCAAAACCAATGAGAAAGCTGGTAAGAATTCGCAAGTTCCAGGCGGCTCACAAACAGGCCAGCAGGTGGATAAGTTGCTGCAGAGCTGCAGGGGGCTGTTGCTGGGTGAGGGAAGGTGTGTAAGCGGCTGCCGCAGTACAAACACAAGGCCAGGGGTTGTTGCTGCCAGGTGGGGGAGGGTGTGCAGGGGGCTGCTGCAGGCAGTGGTTGCTGTGGGTGTGAGCACTACAGAGTATGAAATCCCTGGGATTTCATACTCTGTAGCTGGGCTCCTCAGGAAAAAAAGCCATGGGAGTGCAAGTGCAAGCATCTTGCAACCTTCCCTGCTGGCTTCCCCATTGACTTTGCTTGTGGGAAGCTGGCAGGGAAGGTTGCAAATGGTGATCACGTGATTGTGGGGGTGCTGGGATGGCCAGAACTTTGAGGACCGGTTGTAAGTACCACTTGTTCAGTGCCGTAATAATTTTGAAAAGTCACTGAATGAGTGGTTGTTAACCAAGGACTACCTGTACAGCTTATGCTATCATTTTGACAACTTCTAATCATAGATACCTTAGCAGCATTGCCTATGACAATGACTAAATACTCTAAAATTTATATATATCACATGGTCGTTAAGCAAATCCGACTTCCCCCATTCACTTTGCTTGTCGGAAGCCCCCTGGGAAGGTCGCAAATGGCTTGTAACTGCTGTTAAGATCGGAAGCCACTTCTTTATAACTTTTCCTTTTCCTTTCTCCTTTTCTTTTCTTTCTTTCTCTTCTCTATTTCTCTTTGCACTTTTTTCACTAGTTACTTATAGTAAAGTAATAAGTAACGAGTGAAAAAATGTGCAAAGAGAAATAGAGAAGAGAAAGAAAGAAAAGAAAAGGAAAAGTTATAAAGAAGTGGCTTCCGATCTTAACAGCAGTTACAAGCCATTTGCGACCCTCCCAGGGGGCTTCCGACAAGCAAAGTGAATGGGGGAAGCTGGATTCGCTTAATGACCATGTGATTCACTTAATAACTATGGTGATTCACTTAACGACCTTGGCAAAAAAGGTTGTAAAATTGGGCATGGAAGTTTTGGTCCCAATTCTGGTCGTAAATCAAGGACTACATGGTAGTTTTTTAGTATTTATGAGCGCATAAAGGGATTGCCTTATGTTCTGTTCTTTACTAATAGCAGCTTCTGGGCAGATTGAGAGTATATATATTTAAAATACAATAATGATAGAATTAAGAGTAGAGGAGCATATGTCAGTATAGATTGCAGAAGTCTGTGGAAATTATAAAATGATAAAAATGCAGATCAGAAGGAATAGAAATTGTTGGGAGTAGTTCAAAAGTAAATTGGATTGGACGGCATCCTTTCTGAGAAATTATATATTTTGAACTTTGCCTCCTGCCCCTCCCTCCAGCTTTTTAGTTTCTGAAAATTAATGCTTTCTGTACCTCCTTGATACAGTGGAGGACAGCATCTAAAATTATGTAATGTTTTAGCTTTACTCAAATGCTTATGGTTTCTTTGGTTTTCACCATTATGTTTTTGCCTTCACGCTTCTCCTAAATAGGCTACAATCTTTAACAGTTTAAAAGTTTGTAGCCTATTTGCACAAAAAGTTAAAACATTTTTAATTTAAACACATTTTAAATAATATTTGCTATTACCTAAATAATATATATGTGCTGTTCCATTTTCTCCAAATTTTCTGGGAAACCATACCTTTTTTCCCATTGCTTCAAAGATTATAGAAATTTTACAGAACCCATACAGGATTGGTTTAGAAGGAAGGTAAAGTATTGGGAAAATGTGGGGAGGGGCAAATTTAGTGGTAGAATATACTGCATTCGTTCCTGGAGATGTGCACCAGTTTTGCCTTGCTCATCCTGTAAAATCACTCTGGATTTTGTTTCATCTGAAACCTGGAAAAATCAAAAGTTCCAGTTTTTGTTTCTATAGAACTGTGGCCAACCTAGGATGCCATAGTTTGTTCTGCATTCAAAACAAGATGTATTTTCCATTTTGTACCTACCCACAAGAGCCACCAATTTTGTTTCTAAACTCCCAGTGTGAAAATTAACCTTTTCTGAAACTCAGACTTAAAACTTACTGGTAACCCCAAAATGCAAAACAGTGGGCTGAAAGGTTTGGTTCTGCCCATTATGGGGGCTCTGGGTAGTGTAAATTATTTATTTTCTGCCTATTCTTTGGCAGCTCAAAGTGATGTACATCTTTTCTCCCCTCACTTTATTCCTGCAACAGCTATATGTGAGGTAAGTTGGGCTGACAGAGAATGACTGACACAAAGTCACGGGATGCTGAGGGGCTGCATGTGCATCACAGGTTATCCACTCCTGCTTTAGAACCGCTATCTAATTTATTCTGTATTCTTCTTTTTTTTTTTTGCCTGTTCATAATAGATATTCCAGTATCATTTTAATATCCTGATCCTCTCAAAATAGCTAAAAAAAGTGTCCTCTCATGTGATCCAGCTCATTATAACTCATATTTATGGTGCTAAGTATTAGTGAAGAGGGTTGTACCAGTCTTTGAAAGGGTGTTTTGCTTCAATGAAGGTTCAAGTGAAACACACTCTGTTTCACTTGAGATCTCTTGTGGCCCCTTCTAAGAGTGAAGAAGATGTGAAGAGTTTTGTGTTTATTTTTATTTATTAAATCAATTTATATGGCTGCCCATCTTGCCAATACAATTTGCACAGCTAGCATCACATTAAAATAATAAAAAACAATATTAGCAAGAATAAAAAAAATGGTCATCAACATTGTTGCTTTGCTGTGCTTCACAGACCCTCAGGACAGCTTCTCTAACAGCACTCACCATGTTTTGGGGCAAGTGCTGCTAAAGGACGTGCTTCTTTGGCACAAGACACACTATTCACATTCAATCCTGGTGATCAATGGGATGGAACTTGTTAGTTTTTTTTTAAAAAGTTGCAGAACTCCTGATCAAGAGGCAAAGGTCTAGTGATAGGTGTTCTGGGAATGGTCTGGCCTCAAAAGAGGCCTGTTATATATTGAATGCTATGTCCAGGCAATCTCAGTCTCTTAGTTTGAGTATTTACTTCTGTGAACTGTCAATCAGCCCCTGAAATAGCCTGGTTCCTAGAGGAGGTTCAGCATGGACTGGGGGCTGGGGACAGAGTGTTCCAGAGTTCTCCAGAGTGTTCTCTTCCAGAATAAACAAATTTTGCACAATCCTAGTCTACATATAGGCATTTTGGAACACGTCTAGTTTAGTAAAAAAAAAAGGGGGGGGCGGGGAGTCCCATGCTATTAATTCCCAATATGCATCTTCCCATCAAATCCTCTCAGTTCTCTTTTCAGTCATGGTGGTAACTCCATGAGGTGTGTTTCTTTGTGGTTTGCCCACTTCTAGCTAACTTCCTTTCTGACACAAACCCTCTGAAAATGAAATAGTATTTTCATTTCACCCTCAGATCTCAAGGTCTGTGGCCATTGGTAATTTTTTAGGAAATGATTTAGTTCATGAAGATTCTCTCCACCCTCATCAGCACATGTCCTTTAGGTGCCTATTTTGCACTGGATAGGTGATTGACTTACGCATCCACTCACTGAAATAATTCCATTTTCTCATGCTTCTGTGGGTGCAGGCTCTGAAGGTGAAATGAGATGTGAGCTATCCCTCTTCAAAGTTCCAGTATTAAACAATTATGACTTTCATTCAACCATTAATGCTCTGACAATTCCTTAAAGTGCTGTGCTTGAGCCCAAAACCACAAGTTTCAAAGCCAGTTCTATTTTTTGAAACTACAGTCTCAAATCTCTGAAGCAGCTTCTAGACTCTTAAGTCCTAGGCAGTCACTGTCACTTCTAGCATTGGCATAACAAAGGTGACAACTGGGATAAGAACAGATAGGAAAATAATAAACACCAGAAAACATGGCATTCCAAAGAACCCTCCCTCCCCTGGGGATACAGGGATTGGTGTAATGAGTTTCTTTACTACAAGGCATCCTCTCCTCAGGAGGTCATAATGTTGAATACTCCTGACAGCTCAATCCTGTCTCAGCTATTGCTTTAGGATTGTGCAGTATTGAGAGTCAAAGCAGATAAAGATGCTTTAGATCCTATGTATTACTGTAGTACATGTTGGCAGCCCCTTAAAGGGCTTGCAGAGTAGCTGTGCATGCTCAGGAAAGTACTCATTCTTGTTCAGGAGGTATAGTTGGAAGTAGCCGGATATGAAGACACCCAGACAGCTCCTGGCAATGGTGTCCAGCAGCACTCACTAATTTGTCCCATCCATATCCACTGCCAAAAAACAAGCATCGATTGTCCTTCAGTGCCATCATGTGGTTTTATCTCTCTGCTATTACCTTGAATTTCTTTGTTGACTTGTCTCAATTCCCAGTTATCGATAACCTCCAGATGACTATTAATTACTGTTTTCTGATTTCTGTTTGATAAATAGCCTTGTCAACTGATGCACATGAATGTGCAGTAATAGCATCATTGGATGCAGAAAAGGCTTTTGTCACACTGGAATATGACTAGATTGTAAATATATTTTTTCTGTTGGATTAAAATTGCTGCTCTTCATTCCAGGAGTGTCTGACAGTTTCTCCATAGCCAACTAAGAACAGCTATCCTTCTTTCTTCAAATAGTGGCTTCTATCAATGGCAGTTATGCTGCACCAAAGCAACCTAATGTGGCAGCTGCGAGTGGGAGGGATGGTCGGCCCCCATGGCCATAATCCATTTTTCCTTCCAGTTTTTCACCAGCGTATTTTTTATCAGTCCATCTCATGGGTAGACCAGTCTTGCTGAGTAGTCTTCAAAAGCAGCCTGTTTACATCTCATTTCTATAGGTTATAACAATGGATATTTATCCAGAAGGTACTATAGCTGACATTACAGCCCCAATAGTTGAAAGGTGCTCCATTCTGCTAGTAATATTTCCATCTGCACTAATAAATGACTCCGAGTATCCCCAGGATTGCAAATTGGGTCCTGTAGAGGGGTTCAACCCCTTCATACCAAGTTTGCCATTACCTTCCCCATCCCTCCACCTCAACTTTCAGACTCTTTTTTGGGCTTTTCTTTGCTTGAAATTTGCTACATGAAAATTAAGTGGTGCTATGTGGGTCAGCATAAATCTTTGCATATGCTATATTTACTTGGAAGAAAGATTTGAGTTTTTATCCTATATAACTTACCATTAGAATGGAAGGTTGCCTTAGATTCTCTGAGAATATAGTAATGGAGGCAGATGGGAGGTTTTTTGGGGGGGCGGGTTGTTTTTGTATTTTGTTAGGGGTTTTTGAGGTTTGTCTTCCTTTTGGGTAGTACTTGCACAGTTCATGCCTCTTAAGTAACAGCTTGCTTACAGAAAGTATATTTAATAGTGGTAGGGCTGCATATACTTTGAAAATGATACAGAAGAAGTGTTTTTACACAAATGCATCATATCTCTGTTATTCGTTGAACCAGCCTGACTTCTTTCAGGTTTTTGTGTGAGCCTGAAAAAAGCTCTATTTAATAGTAAATTAATTCATCTTTAAACTGGGCTGTTTTTAGTTTAATAAAGGGTTCACTTTCACTCTCTCAGCAACAACTTTCCCACTTTTTTCCAGGATTGACATGTTTTTATTGTGAACATCTGTGAAGTGTGTTGGAGACCCACACTGAAATCATCCTGTATATAAGGCTGTTAGAAGCTTCCTTCACAGCCAAATTACCATGAACTAAGAATGTTGGTTTGTTGCTGCATCCATACAATGATAGCTCTCTCCCTCCTTCCCTTGGAAATAGACAATATGGGGGGGGGGAGGGAATGAGAAATTTAATACTTCACTCCCATATGGACATGTTCTAAAGATTTCCTCTCTACAAATTTATGGCAGTTAAGCTCAAAGAAACAACTTTTATTGATGGCTAATGAAAATTTTCGTGTTTAAAGTTCATGTCAGTATGGGAAGATTGTGAGCTGCAGCACAAGGGTTGGAAAGGATTAACTGCCCTTCTTTTTCTGACAATAATTCCCAGCCCTAAGTTGTTAAACTTTAGGAAAAAGTAAATTTCTTTGGCATCAATAGATGCACACAGCTCTGGAACTTGGAAATAGTTTGAAAATAATCTGATCAGACTGTGTCTAGTAATGTTCATACTTGAAGGTGTTAGTTGAACAGTTAGTTACTTGCATTCAAGTAGTCCTAACAGCATTAAGTATTGCTGTTGCTCTCTTCTTTTAACCATTTATCTTGAATCCAAATGATGTAAATGTAGCCATGCCAGACTGTCAGTTCACATCACCACAAAGGAGAATAGCCTTCACATCAGGCATTAGTTCACATTCACATGATTGAGAGATGCTCTGCGATGTACAGAATCAGATACCCCAGCCTCTCCCTCTGCTGGAGATAGAAATATTTGAGTGGCCATTCCCCTTGTTCTCTCACAAGAGAGTGACCCTCCTTTGGTGTCATCCTTTAAGTGGATGTCAGGCTGTTGCTATAGTTAGTGTTCCTATCAAACCCCAGAGATGATAGCTCAGGGCAAATGGAATAGTGAGCAACAGATTAGCATTCCCCATTGCTGAAGACATTCCTCACTAGGTCATCAGTATTCCTGCAAGGATGGTCCTGCAGCGGCAGCTATTCTAGATAGATGGCAGGCTCCCACCAAGGAGTTGATATTTTCTCTATCAAGGTTCCATTTTTTATTTTAAGCAAGCTGTGCATTCTTAGTGGGTGGCTGGAATTAGGAATTAGGCAAGCAAATTTTATATTTTGTTTCAAATGTAATCTTAAAGTTTCAAGTTGAAATTTAGTTATAGCATTTTATAGATACATTTTAAAATGTAGGGAAAACAAAATATAATCTGAAAACTATATTGCTCCTCTATCTACTGCTGGCTTAGTTCCCAATTCTGGAGGCACTTTTATTGTTCAGAGTTAAAGTAGCCTTTTTTTATGCAAGCATTTGATTTCTTTTGATGTGTTTGCCAACAACTGATGTAGAGTTTAGTCATCTTTATTTTATATTTTAGTTCTGTAAACTGCTCTGATAGTTTATAGAATACAGATTCAGTACATAAATAATTGTTCAATTGAAGTTTGCCAAAGATTGAAGGACATTACTAGGAAGCTCTTTTTTTATGCATTAGATTATAACCATTAACAATAGAGATCTTCTTAGACAAGCTGTTCTTTTATTGTTCTACAGAACTTGAAGAACTATGTAAATATCCCTTTGTGAGTAAATGGGCATACAATTGGCAGCGTTTTGTAAACACATACATCAAATATTTCATTCTGTGGTTTGTGTGACAATTTCCACTGCTTAAACCCTCAACTATAGCTAGTTATCTGCACCATCTTTTATTTCAGTATATATTTAGAACTGGGAAACTGGAGTTTTTGTACTTTCTTTCATAGGTTGCTAGTTTTCAGATATTAGAAAAGTGATATTCTAAAAAGTAATGCATGGGAAGTTCTAAAAAAATTGCAAAGCATTCCATTCCTCCTCCAGACCATGCCAGTCTGACCATTTCAGGATGGTTCAGTGGTTTTATAGAAACTAATCCTCCAAACTGGAAGAGGTTTTTAGTGTGTTGGACATGGTATAAAGGAGGAATTGAAAAAATTCTCCCAAGATGGTCCATTCCCCAAATGGTAGCTTTTGCATATCTGAATTGTATATGTTGGAATTTCTCTATAGCAGCTACCCTCAGTGTGCATGCTGGATGAGTTGTATTACAGTTCCCAGTACTATGTCTATGATAGCTAGGATTATGAGATTATTATCTAGCACACCTGGGGCGTGCAGTACTGCAACATAGTGCTTCACACATTCTCTCAGGGAGTCATAGCTGCATAATTCTGCACTCTCAATCATTAATTAACTTTTCATGTTTTTTATAAATGAAATGAATCTTTTTAAAACTCTGTGTTTTAATTTACAAGTAAAGGCCAGCAAGTTTTTGGCTAGACTGGCATTTTTTTCTCTTTCTGGGGTACTTTCTCACATTATAGTTGTTGTTCCTCTGAGTAACAGGGTACTGCCATTGTACTAAAAATTTATTCACATTCCATCTGTTATAAGATAATAAGCATGTTCGCTGCTAACTGCTAACGTAATGGGGTCGGAAAGTAGTGCATGAAAATTGAGTTAGTGAATCCCAAAATGGTGAATGCATTCATGGGTAGTCTGTATTTCCAAATGTTAAAAAATTAAGATAAAGAAGTGTTTTGTAACAGGCTCCCCAAGGCTCTTTTAAAATTCTAACTTCTCAGCATTCCAAGCAGGTGCATGTCTAATTCTTTCTTTTATTGGCTTTTATTGTATGTGTTCATTTATAGGAAGCCAAGTCTGATTACTGCAGTGCATCAATATGTGTGTGTGTTCTTAATTGCTGTCTGTTTTCTTAATACGTCACAATTTCTTTTTTTCCCTTTTTATAGGTCCTGCTGGGGATTTACATCTGGCTTCAATGTGAAATTAAGGTAGAAAAATGCACATAAACATGTGTTTCCTGTTAAGATTTAGTGTACTCTGGTTATGCCTGAAGAGTGGGTCTTGTCTTTAGACTGATAACTGCCAGCAAATATAAATGATTGTCCTAGATGTCAAGCGTGTCTCCTCCGTACTGGAGTGAAAATATCCACCTCCAGGTCCCCACGGAATATCATCTACAGAAAATGCTTCATGTTCTAAGGATGAAAGCCACCTAGATTCATGCACCTAGTCTATACAGTTGTTGTGGATGGTTTGCCATCTGAAAGCTCCTCAAGCTCCTGTCTGGGTCCTGTATCTTTTTCTGAAATGTCTCTGCTTCAGGCTTTGGGCCCTGTGCAGACCTGGCTGGGACAAGAGCTAGAAAAATGTGGCATTGATGCCATGATTTATACTCGCTATGTCCTCAGTCTTCTGCTGCATGATAATTATGACTACGATCTGCAGGAACAGGTATTTACATATTTTAGATGTGCTTCACTGAAAAATGAGTATTTGTAACACATGTTTTACATTATCTGTATATGTTGTTATAATAAATAATACATCTTAGTTTCATATTGTTAGAGCAGGAAACATGGGACTTAAAGCACATCCTGAAGTTTAGTTATACTCAGTGGGATGTTTGATTGATAAAGTACCATCATGACATATCACATATGGTCTTTGGAGAACTGAGTTTCAAAAATAATTTGTGATACAGTTTAGAAGATGGGGCATACCTTTTAAGAAACATGATTAGTAAGTCTAGTGATTAGTACTATTTATTTTATTAGAAGAAGGACATTGTATTTTAAAAGTCTTAAAAGCTTGCAATGAACTGTGCTAGATTCTTTTAGTTCCTTTTAAAAAATAAAACTTTAAAGAACAGAAAAGTCTATCTTCAATGTACTAAGCTGTGGTTTTAAATCATGCTTTAACTATAGGATTATAGAAACTGTAGGTTGAAACTGGCATTATCCAATGCTCTGCCACATTCCCACTTGTGTGCTTCTCTTTCTCTTTGCCCCATTCCACTACCCTACACCTCTGTCCTACTGTCCTTGACCTTTGCTGTCTGTCCTATCCCCTGTGCTCCAATGCCCCATTGCCCTCCCATGCTCCCCATTTCCTCGAATTCTTCTTTTGTTCCTTGGTGCACCCTCCCAGTCTCCTTATCTTCTCTTTCTTCCCTTCCCTGCAGCATTTCCATCACCATCCTCAGCCTCTCTCTTTACACTCCACTCTATCTGCTGTACTCTGTGGGATGCTTATATCTCCATCTTTTCAACTTTTTTCATTTTCTGCTCCTTTCCCTTCACTCTCCACGTCATCCTGCTGCTCTCATTGAGCTCTCCACAACTTTCCTAGTGCTCTTCTTCCCTTCCTGCTGTACTTTGCCTTCCCACTCTGGTCACTTACTTACTTACTTAATGCAAATGCTTATATTCTATTTCAATCATATAACATGCAGCTTTCATACAACTCTTAAGTGGGTTCTTTTGTTCCCCACCCCATCTAAAATCAAGTGTGTGTTAATGTGTGCATGTGTCAGGGTGTATGGGCATATATATTAGTGTGCATTTGTGTATGCATTTTCAACTTTGTTATTTTTACTTTTAATCTGAATGGACACCCCCAGCAGTTCCCAACTACTTTGGGACTGTGCCACTTACCCTGCCTCTCAAAATATGTGTGGTTCTTAGCCTGCTGGATATTATACTTCTGTAGAGTATTGAATACACTTGTGTTTATAAACCTTGTTTTGAAAACCGCTGTGCTTGGTTTTGTATTTTATATTTTTCATTTAAGCTGTTCACTTTAAAAGCTCTACAATGTGAATTTCTGCTCAAATAAATAAATATTAAATAAATTGTGTACAGGCAAGATTAAGTGCTTTGTTCTATATTGTGAAACACAGTTGGGAAACCATTTTTCTGTTGGGGGCTGCGCACCAGTGGGCAGAGCTGAATTCAGAGCTGGATGGGCTGCTTCCTCTCCACTCGATAGAAGTCTTGAATGGTTAATTGCAGAGAACTTCTAAAGTTAGACCAAGAGCTAAAGATTGCCCACCTTTGCTGTAGAAAACTAGTTATTGGGAGTACTGAAAGCTATGCTCAAGTGAAATGAGGTTGGTGGCTTTTCAGCTATGGGACCTTGCTGATGAAATGTCCAGATTTTTTTTTTTTTTAAATTGGCAGGCTAAAACATTTCTCTTGTCCCAAGCATTGTTATAGTTTTGTAGTTATTTGAAGTGCCTGCTCTGCATTGGGATGGTAGATTTATGCTTTCTGTTCTTACTGTGCTATATATTAATTGCCTTGCATTATTTTCATTGTTCATTTTCTGTTTTTTAATGTATTTAGGAACTTTGTAACCACTCAGATAACTTGAATTATTACTTAGACCACTCATAATAAATAACCTATGACTTGGTCTAGAAAAGTTATGGCTATTATGGGAGCAGTCTCTCTTCCTTAAAATATTTTTTTAAAAATAAGTTGCAAGAATGCTGTTGTAACTATATTGGCAGATGTTAAGATTGTTTGCCATAACATCCTTTATGTATTACTCTCCAGGTAGTAGTTTGTGAGTACCTGAGTTGTGAAGCCCCACATTCGCCTAAAGTCCCAGCCCTTATTGCTCTTGTGTCATGGGTGCAAAGAGAATCATGGCTGGGAAATGTATTTAAAAACTGGACCCATGTATTCAACATTATACTGCGCTGCAGTTCCAATTCTTAAGGCCTAGATTCTGATCCTAACAGGGCAGCACATTAATTACTTTTCTTTCCCTACTTAAAGTTCATCATAATTTGTAGGAAAAAAATTAAATGTTGGTTTATTGTAACGCTCATGTTTTGATTCCAGATATAAGCACAAAATATTTTCTAAACAGTCTTGCAAATGGTTGCTTAGACATTGTATGACATGTCACTTGTCTGCTACATCTTTTCTGCCCCCTTCCCCATTCATCTCTGCTTTCTGTACTGCAGTCTTCCTGAGGAAGAGTTCTGCAGTGCTAAGAGAGTGGTGCAGAAGTTTTTTGGTTGGGCTTTTTGTTGGGCATTGAGCAGTGATGCAGTTACTTTCATCTCATAGCCCTGTGTTTGACTCCAGAAAAGTGTGTTCCTTGACGCAGCTTGGTGCTGAAGAAATAGACTATCTTGCCAACCAATGCAAATTGCAAAATGGGGTATGTGCATATGCATATCCTGTGTTCCAGGATTTCTGTAGATATGGCTCATTGCTTAATTTGCAGGTATTGAGACATAAGTGGTTATTTTTTGCTCTGCTACTGCTTTCTGGAAATCTCAACTTTTGTTCCTGATAGGAACCACCTCCTCAACTGCATTCATACCTTGCAGAAATTAGTATATAAACATAGGCTTCCTAGTAATATAGAGATGCTTATTGCTGTACAGAGATATAATTTGACATGTTTATTCCATATGAAAAATGATTGTCTATGAGAAATCACGTGCAGAGAATCTCTTGTTACTTCTCTTCCTAGATCAGTTAACTATACCACAGAATAAAATGAAAAATTCAGAGGAAACACAGATAATTCTAAAAGCTTGAAACTTGAAAATCAAATGCCAAAGAACTCTTTGTTTTATCTTTCTGTCTCTGTCTTACTGCTATATTAATATAGCCTTGTTTAACCCTTTTCTAGTATATTATTTCTTTTCTTATTTTAATAATCTTAAACAATACAATTTAATTTAGATTGACTACTTCTAGCTCCTGGCTTGTGTAGAAGCAATATGTCTGTTATACTTTATGCTGTAAGCATCTGTTATGTGATGACTTTTATTCTGCTAAAGCACATTTAAAAAATGGGAGACTTGCTATACAGTAATATAGTTCAAGGGAAAAGGGGAAGAAAGAAGAGAGGGCTTAAGATACAACTGTATACAAAGTATACAATTAAAAAAGAGTGGGGTTCTCAAAGAGAAACACATTACGGATTGAAGCATAGAAGAAATAATCCAAAATAATGAGAGCCATAGCTTGGATCACTAGGAAGTGTAGATGAGATTTTTTTCTAGAATTGTGTATCTTTGATACTATACTGTTCACATTGACTAGTAAGGTTAGTCTACATTGGCACTTAAAAGTTTGTGAATCCTTTTGAATTTTCAATATTTCTGCATAAATATGACCTAAAATGTGATTTGTTCTCCATGCAAGTCTTAAAACTAGATAATGAGAACCCAGTTAAGCAAATGAGTCAAAAACACACATTTTCATTTATTTATTAAGGGAAATTATCAACTTGAGATCACTGAAAAAAAAAGGTCCATGGTCTTAGAATTGTCATGCATAAGCAGAGTGAATTACCAAATGGCAGCATATGGACTATGACATAATCAGCTGGAAATTGCTGATGTTTTCTGTTTATGAGTGAGCAAGTTCTTTAGTTAAACTCTCCTCAGGATAAGTGTAATATTGGCTTGGGATTATATCATGTTTTAGCCTTTCCATTTCAGGCAGAATCTGCTTGTCCAGAGACACTAAGGACAACTTCTTAAGTGCTTTCTTCTTCCCCCATCCCCCACTTTTGCCTTTAGTTGTCTTGTATCATTTTTTTCTCCAGTTTTTCTGTACATTTCACTTGAACACTGTGTCCCTAGTTGCTGGTTTCATTCATTTCTTTATTTGGCTTTTAATATTCTTGTTAGTGGGATTACAGTTTGCATAGTTCCTGCTTTAGGGTAACTCTGGCATAAAGGCCATTTCATTTTCCTAGTCAGTAAGTTGGTCTTTACCTACCTTTACCACCTGCTATTTTAAGATGCTGCTGCTACTAATTGGAATGAATATTACTACTGTTGCATTGCATTTTTAATAGTAAAGATGCCTGGAGAAAATCTCTTGAAAGGATGGTATACGGAATGTCCTTTATATAAGTAAAACCAAGAATTGGTAAATGGTTCATGGAATATATATCTGTAGTTAATCTCTCCAGAGTCATTCTCCCCCAAAGTGTCTTTCTTAAAAGTCATTAAGAGTTGCAGAGACAATATACAAGAAAATATTGCAGTTATTATGATTTTCAATTTATTTTAGGAGAATGACATCTTCCTGGGCTGGGAAAAGGGAGCTTACAAGAAATGGGGGAAAAGTAAGAAAAAGTGTTCTGATCTTACACTAGAAGAAATGAAGAAACAGGCTGCTGTTCAGTGTCTTCGCTCTGCTTCTGATGAAGTAAGAATTAGCAATATAGTTCAGTTATGTTAAAATTTTGATTCTTAATTGTGATGTAAAGTAGCATAACAATTTTTTGTTCATTTAAAAAAATCTAATTGAAATTGCTATTTTGGGGGTACCTTTTTCAACATAACTAAATTTCAAATGAAATCTGTATTTAATGTGAACATGTTAAGTTCTGCATTTGCTATTTATTGAACTTGAATCCATAATAATTTATAATAGGATTATAATAGGCTCACCACATGTAATCCCTAAACTGTCCTTAAGTTGCTAGCTACTTTTGCTACGCGTGGGTCAGTAGTAAATTTTGATGGCAATACCTGTGTGCCATTGTATTTCTCAGCACAGTGCAATCCATTAGACCAGTTTAAACTCTCTCTGCTCTTTTCAGGAAGGGCAGGAGAGAACTCTTCTGTCCTACCACTGCTTGGCCTTTTCCCTTAAGCTTCAGTTTTTCACATTAGTGCTGTGGTGATAAAAATTCATTTAAAGCATCAGATGAATTAAACTTAACAAAAGGAAAAGAAAAGTAACAAAGATACAATTTAACTGCTGCTCAGAATAATTATGTGTCTCACTGGTTTTAAGGATTTATTTTTTGGATTATATTCCTATTGCAGAGAAATTGATATCTGGAAAAGAAAGTAGGTTCTCTAAGGCCACTTATGACTAAAAAACGTATTCTTCAGGACTGGAAGGATAAAAATATGTCCACAACTAGTCAGTGGTCTGCAGAGTTGATGTTAAGAACAACTTACAAATGAATCACTTATTGATGTAAACTAGCGTTGGATGGTTATAAATTGAAGTGCTTATGTGGAACTTTATATATGTATGTGTATCTGTGAAAATATGCCCTATATATTTTTGTTTCTTTTTCCATTTTCTTTTATTTCTTTTTATTATAACTTTCTGTATTTATTTTTTCTATTTGTTTCTTGTATTCAATTAAGAAAAGCAATAATAATAATAATAATAATAATAATAATAATAATAATAGAGAAGAGAAGTAATTTTTTGTTTAAGTATTTTAAATTTATTTATAAGTATTTGTAAGAGGGAGAGCCAGTTCGTGTAGTGGTTAAGGAAACTCTGAGTTCTAGTCCCACCTTAGACATAAAGCCAGCTTGGGCCAGTCACTCTCTCTCAGCCCTAGGAAGGAGGTAATGGCAAACCACTTCTGAAATCTTGTCAAGAAAGCTGCAGGGACTTATCCAGGCAGTCGCTAGGCACCAAAAAACAAAAAAGAAAAAAAATTGTAAGGGACTAGGCCATCAGTCCTATTTAAGCCAGCATTCACTATTTGCTAACTTCTGCTTGAATACATCTAGTAAAAGGGAGTTAATGCCTCTCTGGGTAATTGGTTATACAGTTCATCTATTGTTGTTGTTAGGGAATTGTTCCTAACATTCAATCAGAATCTGTCTTCCAGTAACATAAAACCATTATTCCTTCCTCTGAAATGATAAAAAAGCAGGTCTTCCCTCTCCCCCCCCCTTTTTTTTTTAGCATGGCAGCCTTTCAAAAGTCTGTATTTATTTACTAGTATTTTATGCTGCTTCTGTTGGGCAAACCTAAGTAACTATCACCTCTCTCCTTAGGCTTCTCTCCTGAAGGCTAAATATTTCCAGATCATTTCATAGGATTTAGTTGCTAGTGCTCTAATCATCTCCATTGGCCTTCTCAGGCTTTGTTTCACCTTCTTAAAGTGTGACACCCAGTACTGGACACAGTACTCAAAGTGGGATCAGACCAGTGAAAAGTATGGTAGAACAATTACTACCTGTTATTTGGAAACTTTGCTTCTGCTGATCCATTATATATTAAAAATATAGTACAGTAAATCTGATATTACTTATGCTGCTACTATGTGTTAACAAATAATCGCAGACCATTATTTCTTACTGTATTCATTATCTTAATTAATGGCCTCAGTTCTTAATTTTTTAGTATTCAAAATACAGGCAGAAGGATTCTTTTAGGGCTGCCTTTGTTAAATTGACATAGAATTGAAGCAAATGTTTCATTAAAATCTTTGAAGGAACAGTGTGGTCCTTAATGGTCTTTTGGTAAAATCAGTGATATGGAATTGGGGAAAAGTATATTTTAATTTTAATGCAACTGCATACAGAGAAATAGACTTGTAAAGATTTCTCTGATAATGTAAATGATCACTAGACATGCATTTTATGAATGTTCAGCTATAATTAAATTCAGTTTAGTTTTTTTTTTATTGCAGAGTTCTGGGATTGAGACATTAGTGGAGGAACTTTGTTGCAGGCTAAAAGATCTCCAGAGTGAACAAGGTGAGATTCCATTGTGGGATCAGATTTCTTGGAGACGTGTTAAGCTGCTGTTTCCTATTAATGCTGCTATGATAGTAGCATGATAGGAGCTTCTTCCTGCTGCCAGTCAGATATGTTGGGACTAGAACTTTTACTGTGAGTTCTGGGAATTGTAGTATATCTGGAGAGCAAAAGATGGGGGTAGATTCAGCAATAATAATAAAATAGTAATAGTAATAATAAATAAAACAGAACAAAAACATAATGCAATGCACAGTAAAAGAAGTAATAAATGAAAGGTGATCTAGCATAGTTGAGATTATCCAAATAATCATCTAAAGTAAAAGGAAAGCCTAAAACCTTCAAATTGCAATACTGATTGAGCAGAACCTGATAAAAATCCTGGAGATCTTCAGTGAAAAGTATGAAAATAGGAAGTGAACACATTCAATTTCTGGCCAACTAGTGCAGCCAGTAAGAAGTAAATGTAAGGGCAACAAACCAATTAACTTAAGGGGGTAGTGAAGTAAAATGTGGGCAACCAACTCAATAGCTGACCCTGAGCAAATATAAAAGTGTTCCGAATAGGGTAGGTTGTTAAACTTTCCCTCGGACAATATAGGTGATAAGGAGTTAAGCCTTGTTAGAGTGAATGCTAGTACTTGCTTGGAGGTGTTCTCTTGAAGCATTATAACTAATCTCAGTGAATATTAGTCAGTAGAAATAGTGGGCAATTTCTGCCATAGCTACCCAAGGAGGGTTGAATGAAAAGCAGTCTTCATTCTGCTTTTATCTGATAAAAGTAGCATAGAGAATTCTGCAAGGACAGCTAGAATATCTTTTGGCCAGATGTTGGAGTATGATGCCTTGATCAGAAATTTAAAATCCTGGCCTGTAGCCAGTTTTTTCTATGGTTAGGATTTTTTCTTGAATCACCAAACCCATTAGATTTGCATAGAGATGCTTGGCATATAATTTGCTTATTAAATTTAATAGGATGACTGGGCAGTACTTTGCTGGATTAAGCTTATATGCCTTTTTCATTGGTGGTTCTCTTCATTGGGCATCTGCATAGAATGACTTTTATGTGTAAAAGAAGATGCCAATACAGGGTACCATCATTCTGGTATCAAGTCTCCTCCAACCCCTTTACTAGTTTTGGGAGATCAATTTGTGGCTTTCTAGGTAATAATGAGGGGGGGCAGTCAGGGAGAGGATCACTCAGTGGGAGATGAAATGCTTGAACATTAGATGCTGTAAGCCGAACATATCACAGAAGTAATTGTCCCAAACCTTGGGAATGATTTTATTTGCTACATTTGAGACTTCTCTAGGGGCTGATTTATTGGCTGAAATGTGTTGCTTGGATTACTACATGTAGGAATAGAACTAGACAAGTTGATCTTGAAGGAGTTTGATCACTTGATAGTAAGTATTTAATGCTTTGGGGCATCAATCACTGATATGATTGATTGTTTAAATAGTAAAGCTTCGGAGGAAGCTAAAAACTGGGGGGCTAGTGCAGTGCTTGCAGTTGGCCACTTAACTGAAGGACTGTGTATCTTTATGTTCTGAGTTAGATTGTTTGAACCCAGGTGCTAGATGAAATGTTAAATAATTTCAGTAAAGGGAAGTGGTCATTATCAGGGCATGGAATTACTTCGAAGTAGAAGGAAACAAGTTGGATATTAGTATGTAATCAATGGTGTGCCAATGGGACTCCAGAAGGTGAGCTCATCTTCTAAATTCCCAAGAGATGAGCTATTTAAAATCTTCAGGTCATTATTTATTGTCATAAAGTTTTTATCTCCGATCTTCCATAGTTATAGGTTTATCTTTAGAGAAGCAAAAGAACTTAATTTCAGCAGCCTTGCCATCTTGGGAGAGAAAAAGGGGGATTGTTCCATTAGAACACAACTCATTCTAAATATTTCAACAGAAATATTATAGTGGAACTGTTATATTTTAAGCTGACATGCATAACCCACAAGTTATTTGTGGTACATTTACTTTGCTGTATAAAGGAAGAATTCTGCTGACAGTAGATTACCTAGGTTGGTTATGCTTTGATTCCATCAGTTAATCACAATTTATTTATGGTCAAAGTCCAGAATTCTGTATAAAATATCAAAAAACAAACATACTAAAACTATAATATTAAAAAGATAAATGTGTAGCTAATTGCCTTCTGACATGAAAACCATCTATCTGAACTTAATTACACTCAGAATGTCCTTAGACCAAACATGATGCATCAGTATTTTGTTTTGGTCCCATTGAAATCTTTGGGAAGGTTAGTTGTGACTATTTTAAGTGTATACTGTAGTAATCTTTTTCAACAAACTGTAATTAATGCAACCCATGCTTTAGTACTGTAGTGTGAGCTTAGCCACAATTTAATAACTGCTCTACTAATCTCCAGATAGATGAAATAGTTTACTGTTAAAAGAATGTGGGTGATGTAAATTTGTAAATTCAGTGTATAAGTTCTTGCATGAGTTTGTGGACCAGAATTATGGAATTGATTATTGTAAATAAAATTAATGTGATGTATATTTGTATTGATTTGAAATTGAGTCTGATTAGATTTTTGTACTGACTTTTTTTTAATAGCGGAGGAGAAGATTTCAAAAAGACTTGAGGACTCTTTGCCTCCTGAAATAGATTTATCTCCTGCAGCAAAAGATCAAGTAGAAATGTATGTTTCATTTCTTAAAAAAAAACCCTCTTAAGTATTTTATTCTTCTAAATTAGAAAAGCACACATATTTTCTGGAATGGCCCCAGCCATGAAATAATAATTTTAAGCCATCATTTTATATTAAAATGTTTTTATCTGACTATTAAACTTTTTAAAATTTAATTTTAGTTTGGATGAAAGGTTTTCTTTGCAATATAACTTATTTTCCTTTTAGTGAATGATAACATTGATTTTCATCCTCAAGCAGTAACATGTACATCTTCAGATTTTTACTGTGAAATAAGGTTTTGCCAAAGCACTCAAAACAGATATTGAAACTGAGAATTTGGCTTAGACACATTATTATTTGCAGAACCCAAATCTCTTCAGGCTGGAGAAGCCCTGAAATAATAGAATAAATGAAACTTCTTTCATCTTTTGTGCAGTATCATTATGAGTTTTACTTGGTTAAATAAATAAATTCCACTCAGAATTTTCCCTTGATTAATTACAAATGAGGCTGGCTTCTGTGCCTTTTTGTGTGCCTGATACCATTGACCAAGCAGGGCTTCCTTGGAATCTCACCCCAAATCCATTATGATATGATTGAGATAGGCACACTCCTTTCTGAAAAAAATGAGTCAGATTCATAATCTGGAGAAGTAGAGAGGTGTGTCACAACCTAGAACATCAGAGGATACTGTGTCAGGATACCTGTTATCTCTATGGAGAAACTTAGAAATATATTAGAGGGAAGGGAAGAGGTCTATAGCCTATTTAAGTCCTTCACCATCCTGAGGCATATGTTGGGAGGCAGGTAGGATATTTTACTTTCATCCACATTACAGAATGTACCTTCCCTCCTCTGAAAACACTAGTATTTCCAGAATTTGGCACCAGCCAAATTCTGCATGAAAATACTATTATCCCATAAAGCAAAGATAAAATATACAAAATGCAAGAAATACAAACGCTCTTGGAAAAAGAAGTTTTTGTGTGTTTTACATGCTTTTTTCAGGGCAGGATTATGGCATTATTAGTTATTAATTACAAACTTCAGTTAACAGTCATAGCTTAAGGCTCTATTACTTTGTGCATGAATCTAAGAAGACGACACAGTAAACACAGTGGAATTGCTTTAGGTTATACAGCATAAACAATACACAAGCTTGCATGGTCAGTTAAGACAGTATTGCTAGCAGTTTTGCCACGGCAGTAACTCTAGTGCATTTGGTATGTTCAACTTCCAGTGCAGAACAATTTCAATATGAGCCTGATTTCAGGACATTTTTGACACAATCAATGGCAGCTGAAAACCCCGAGCAAGAAAAAGCACAAAATGTAGCTGACCACTCGGTACTGAATCTGGAAGGAAGGCCTTCTGTGAGAGAGTTTTACTAGTATTATTAATTTTACTGACCCCCTGCTAAGATTGATAAGAACCAAGGGGTACACAGTTTTAATGATCTTGTTGCCATGGACTTGACCATACAAAAGCCAGTAGATGTTTCAGGCACATTATCAAATCAGCCCTCAGAAGTCTTAACAATGGAAGCTTATAATGTTACTATCAACATTTGGGAATCTTGAGAACAACTGAAGAGTTTTGACCTGGCAAGCGGTGAAATGGAGCCAAAGCAAGAGATGTCACTTCAAAGTGAGCCGGCTCTGGATGATGAGGCCATCAATTCAGTTTATGGAGGGATGCAACAATTCATCATATGCACTTCTGATCTCAGGCCAACAATTCAGTCCTCTCAACCACTGGCAGGATCCCAGTACAAAACACCAAAACAAGAGGAAACAGAAGCTATTTACCTCCACCAAAATAGCTATTATGAACCTGTTTAAACAAACTTAGCAGACTGCTAAAATATTGTCTATTTTATAAGTGGTCTCTCTCAAGTCCCTGTCAAGGTTCAGCATGGTCCTGCCCATGAGGGCCTTTTAGTCTATTTGAAAATAATTGTTGTTTTGACTTCTACAATTTATCTGTTTAACAACTGCTAAGCTGATTCTTGTATAAAATGGGAAAAATTGTCTTTCCCAACTTGGTGTCCAACAGAAATGTTGAATTATCCATCCCCAGATAGCAAACAACTAAAAATAGAATATTTCAACTGTGTATTAATATTTATTGGGAAAAAGTGTGTAACAGTATTTTATTTTATTTTAACTACAGTGACAATATTTAACTTGTTAGCGACTTACAGTTTTTGAAGTATAGTAATAGTTTCTTTTTCCCCCCCTGAAATGAGCTAAATAATATTGATTAGTATAATTCATGTTTTAAAACTTTACAGGTCATAAACAGCTAATGAAAGTAAATGTTGATAGTAAAGAGTGAATGCTTAGTTGGTGTTGCAACTCTGCCATTTGGTCTGATTTTGTAAAACATGACACTGCATGTTTGTCTTTTTCTCTCTCTCAGGTATTATGAGGCGTTTCCACCTCTTTCCCAGAAACCAGTTTGCCTGCAAGAAATCATGACTGTATGGAATACATCCAAAATGTGTTGTTACTCCAGTACCTCCTCATCTTCCACTGTCCCAGCAACTAGCACAGATACATCATCTCCAAAGGACTGCATTAGTGAAAATGAAGCATCCAAAGAGAGAAGTAGTAACAAAGCATCTGTAACTATACAGGAGAGAGCCACACAAAAGAATGATAAAGATGAAAAAGAGAATAAGTTTGGGAATCGTATTGAAGGAAAATCTGTTTCATACAAAAAGCAAGTCCGGCATAAATCTGAGGGAAAGATACGTCTTCGATCCTGGTCTTCTGGCTCCAGTGAAGAAGGTTCAAATTCTAGTGGCAATCATGGTGAATTAAAAGCAGCTACAAAATATGTAAAAATAAGGCATAAAACAAGGGAGGCTCGGAGTAAAAAAGGACGGAATGGACAAAGTAGGTATTTGCCAAAAGCTGGTGAAAAAACTGAAAGGAAAATTCCTGGCAGCAGCAATGGATCCATCAAGCAGTTATGTAAAAGGGGTAAACGGCCATTAAAAGAAATTAGACGAAAAGAAGGTGGAAACCATGAGAGAAAAGAGCTATATTTTGATAGCAGGAATGAAACTGAGTATAAGGAGGAGCCTTTATGGTATACTGAGCCAATTACAGAATATTTTGTTCCCCTGAGTAGAAAAAGTAAGCTTGAGACAACATACCGCAACAAGCAAGATGTATGTGATGCAACATCAGAGGCTGTAGAAGAATTAGCTGAATCAGTGCAAGGTCTTTGCATTAGTAACAACAATAATATTAATAAAACATACCTCGCAGCAGGTACTTTCATTGATGGTCATTTTGTGGAAATGCCTGCGGTTTTAAATGAGGATATTGGCCTCACTAGGACCTCAATATGTTCTCCACCAGAGGACAATATACATTCAGATGGTGTTCATCTGTCAGAACTAACACACTTCTATGAAGTGGATATTGATCAATCCATGTTGGATTCTGGTGCCTCAGGCAAGATGCAAGGAGAAAGTCGGATTTTGAATATGATTCGGCAGAAAAGTAGAGAAGGAACTGATTTTGAGGCAGAATGTTGCATAGTGTTTGATGGAATGGAATTGAAAGGGGAAAGTGCAATATGGGCAGATTCAGCCACCTCTGGTGCTGAAGGGTGGTTCTTGCAAGATCTTAGTAATTTAGCTCAATTTTGGGAGTGCTGTTCATCTTCTAGCTCTGGTGATGCAGATGGGGAAAGTTTTGGAGGAGATTCTCCTATTAGACTTTCCCCTACGTTAGACAGCACAATGCTTAATTCATACATGCTTGCAGGCAATCAAGAGCTGTTTTCAGATACTAATGAAGGGTCTGGTTTAAATTCTTTTTCAGTGTTTGAAGTGCAATGCAGTAATTCTGTCTTACCATTTCCTTTTGAAAAACTAAATTTGGGAAATGAAAATACAGATTCTAATAGCAATGTTGGTATGTTTGGGAAAACACAGTCTAGATTGTTAATATGGACCAAAAATAGTGCCTTTGATGAAAATGAACACTGTTCTAATCTGTCAACAAGAACTTGTAGTCCATGGTCATATTCTGAAGAAACACGTTCAGACAATGAGACTTTAAATATTCCATTTGAAGAATCCCCTCAATTTAACTCTGATGATATTAATTATGTAGTTCCCAGAGTATCTTCAAGTTATGTAGATGAAGAAATTGTAGATTTTTTGCAAGAGGAAACCTGCCAGGAACAGACAAGATCTTTAGGAGAAATACCTACTTTAATTTTCACAAAGAAGTCAAAACTAGAATCTGTCTGTGGTATTCAGCTAGAACAAAAAACAGAAGATAAAGAATATGAGACTCCACAAGTGTGTAGTGACAGTAGTCCACATGAAGATGACTATGGCTCAGGAGTTATGAAAGACATCTGGACAAATATGACAGATGAAAATTCTGCAGCAATTGTAGAAATAGAAGGAATAGAAGAGGAACTGTTTCCAGCTGATGTAAATCATTATTGTTGCTGCTTAAATGATGCAAAGGTAGAAATTCTTCAAGGTCCTAACAAAGCAGTGCAAAGATCAGAATACCATCTTTGGGAAGGTCAGAAAGAAAATTTAGAGAAAAGAGGCTTTGCTTCAACCAATTTATCAGAAATAGATTGTGGAGATTATACTACACCCTCTAAATCATGGGATGTTAACCAAGATAAAGAAAGTTCATTTATTCTTGGTGGTGTGTATGGGGAACTGAAAACATTCAACAGTGATGGAGAGTGGGCAGTAGTGCCCCCCAAGCACCCAAAAGGAAACTTACTACAGTGTGCAGCTTCTGATGTAGTCACAATAGCTGGTACAGATGTCTTCATGACACCAGGAAATAGCTTTGCTCCTGGTCACAGACAATTATGGAAACCTTTTGTATCATTTGAACAGAATGAGCATTTGAAATGTGGTGATCATGGATTAAATAGAGGTTTTTCATTTATCTTCCATGAAGACTTGTTAGAAGCTTGTGGTAATTTTCAAGGTGAAGAGTCTGGTCTTGAGTATTCTTTCTCTTCCTTTGACTTAAATAATCCATTTTCACAAGTTCTTCATGTCGAATGTACATTTGAACCAGAAGGAATTACATCCTTCAGCCCTTGCTTTAAACCCAAATCAATCCTTTGCTCTGATTCTGACAGAGAAGTTTTTCGCCCTAGAATATGTGGTGCTGGGAGGACGCAGTACAGAGCAATACGGATTTCTCCTAGGACTCACTTTCGCCCCATTTCTGCATCTGAACTTTCTCCATGTGGTGGAAGTGAATCTGACTTTGAATCGGAGAAGGATGAGGGGAATATTCTTATCTCTTCTCAAGCTGAAGCATTTGATGATCCACAAGCAGATCTGAAACCACTGGAAGAGGATGCAGAAAAAGAAGGGCATTATTATGGCAAATTAGAACTTGAGTCTGGGAAGTTCTTTCCTACATTAAAAAAGTGTGGGATGGAAAAGAGTGCACAGACATCTCTGGACTCCCAGGAAGAATCATCTGGAATATTGCTGGTAGAAAATGAGAGTTCTTGCTTAGAATGCAGTATGAAAGATGTGCAAGACACAATGGCTGTGAAAAATTCTGAAGCTAGCTGCAATGTGGAGCCACAAGAAGAGGAAGACAAGTCTTGCAGTTGCAAAGAAAGCTCATCAGCGCAGCTGAAAGAGGTATGCCCTGGAGAGGTGTACATTGTATAGATAGGTAACAGGTTTCAGTAAAATGATACGCAATTTAATGGATTTGTAATGCCTTTAAAATACATCAGGAAGATTGTGTCAACCGAATTCACAAGATTAGTAACCTTTTCCAATCCAAGGTGCCACTGTGCAATCTTACTTTTTTTTCTTCCCCACAAAAACTGATATTTGAAGCAAAGTAGTGTTCTAGCTGAGCATCAGCCCACCTTCTCAGATGCCTGGGAAAAGTGATATGATTCTGTTCTGAAAATGAACATAGAAGGGAAAAGAGAAACTGCTAATAGAGAGTTTCTACAGAAGGCACATTTTTCAGCTGGTAGAGGCTCATGTTACATTGAGTCCTCCCTCTTTTCTTGCAAATAAAACATTATATATCCGTATGCTTTTGTGCAATTATTACCTAGTCAAAATAGGCATTAACTCTTAGCTTTCAGAGGAAAGATGAGAAAAAGATGCTACTGAATATAAAAATATACAAAAAGATATAATGGCTATGTAAGATTTAATTTTTAAGGGGAAATATAACTAGAATTTCAAGCACTAAATTTTTACATTGCAGCAATAGCCCCGTACACACTTGTCTTATAGTAAACTTAGTTGACTTAAAGTAAACGTATAGGATTATGCTGTGCTTAACTTACTGAGACCAGCTGTTTACATGGAAACATTTAGTAATTTCTTTAAACAGTACCACATTTTGGGGGGATATATGTTCTTTAGAATAAGTAGCATAGTGTAGAGTTACTTTCTATTGCCTCTAAACTAAAACACGATTCTTCTCAAAACAGTTTCCTGTATTGAACAATGACCTTCAGAAAATAAGCTACAATCAAGCAAAACAGTGCTGGTGGGAGAAAGCTCTTTATACTCCACTCTTTCCTACATCACAGTATGAAGGTAGCAGCATCTTTGACCTCTTTGTAATGGACTGAAACTTTACAGCTGAGTTAGATAAAAGATGAATGTAGATGATCATGTTCCAAATAGAAGCCACTTAATCATCTTCTGGAAAATAGTTCCATTCATGTGCTTCCATTGTTTTTTCATCAATGCCATCGTTTGATGAAACTGCTCCACATGGCAGGATCAATGCTGATTAGTTTATCAAATGATTATGGGTACACTGTGATAAACTAGTTCTTGACTATCATCAAACAAGTAGTTCTCATTCTCCCTGCTACCAAACCTGAGTGCTAAGAAATGAGACTATTGAAACATAAGAGTGGCAATATTAATATATGGGGGATGCTGGGCTTTGCAGGCAGAGAATGAGCTATAGTTAACTGCATTAGTTTCTGCTAGCCAGACTAGACTTCAAGTCCTGCTTGGGTACTCCAACATTACATGTATATATCAGTACAAATAGAGTATTGTTCAGTGAACTCTAGGTTCTAGTAGGCTTTAAACATTTAACATGTGATTCATTCTACAGATTTAAACAGTTATCTTCTCTTTCAACTGTTTAAGGCTGTTCTTCCTTTCCCATCTCTCCTCTGCCAGCTCAAATGTGAAAACAGCATTTAAGTTGTTTTGTATACTGTAGGGTCAAACCATAAAATGTGATTTGGGTTCATAAAATTGATATTTTATTTTTTCTTCTACACAATTTTCTTACAAAAAAAGGAACTTTTTTTAAAAAAAGAGATTGTGTAGAGCTTTCTGTGGTGTTTTTTGCCTACTTATATGGAAATATGCTCCACTGAAAGCAGTATCTTGCTTTTGAATGCAGAGACTCAATTTTTGAAAAAGATTTGATGGATTCAAAGATACTTAAAGTGGGATTAAAGTTTGGAACCCACCCACTGAGATGTAACAAGGTTTTTTATCCATCTAAGATTAAATCTGTAGCTTTTAACTAGAAGTTAAACAGTTTGATTGAAAAGCTTACTATTTAAAGTGCTAGCCAATAGGAAGATGCTTACCGAAACAAGAACTTTTCATTTAAAACATATCAACTGTACTAGAACAGCCTACAGAAATGAATAATGGATGCCAATCCTTAGGTTTACAGTCTAAGATTAAAATCCCAGATTTTTTGAGGCATATGTAGATGTAGAATCCTCTGGCACCATTATAAGATGGAAGTATGGGTTTTCCTAATCTTTTTCAAGGAATTTCCTCCCTCCCAATCTTCATGAATAATAACTCTCTGTTGAAATCTTGGCTGGTTTGTGTTTGTGTGTGTGTGTTTGTGTGTATATATATGTATGTGTGTATATATACAGTCAGGTCCAGAAATATTGGGACATCGACACAATTCTAACATCTTTGGCTCTGTACACCACCACAATGGATTTGGAATGAAACAAACACAATGTGCATTAACTGCAGACTGTCAGCTTTAATTTGAGGGTATGTACATCCAACTCAGATGAAAGGTGTAGGAATGACAACAGTTTGCATATGTGCCTCCCACTTGTTAAGGGACCAAAAGTAATGGGACAATTGGCTTCTCAGCTGTTCCATGGCCAGTTGTGTGATATCCCCTCAGTACCCCAATTACAATGTGCAGATAAAAGGCCCAGAGTTCATTTCAAGTGTGCTATTTGCATTTGGAATCTGTTGCTGTCAACTCTCAAGATGAGATCCAAAGAGTTATCACTATCAGTGAAGCAAGCCATCATTAGGCTGAAGAAACAAAACAAACCCATCAGAGAGATAGCAAGAACATTAGGCGTGGCCAAAACAACTGTTTGGAACATTCTCAAAAAGAAGGAACGCACCGGTGAGCTCAGCAACACCAAAAGACCCGGGAGACAACGGAAAACAACTGTGGTGGATGACCAAAGAATTCGTTCCCTGGTGAAGAAAACACCCTTCACAACAGTTGGCCAGATCAAGGACACTCTCCAGGAGGTAGGTGTATGTGTGTCAAAGTCAACAATCAAAAGAAGACTTCACCAGAGTGAATACAGAGGGTTCACCACAAGATGTAAACCATTGGTGAGCCTCAAAAACAGGAAGGCCAGATTAGAGTTTGCCAAACGACATCTAAAAAAGCCTTCACAGTTCTGGAACAACATCCTATGGACAGATGAGACCAAGATCAACTTGTACCGGAATGATGGGAAGAGAAGAGTATGGAGAAGGAAAGGAACTGCTCATGATCCTAAGCATACCACCTCATCAGTGAAGCGTGGTGGTGGTAGTGTCATGGCGTGGGCATGTATGGCTGCCAATGGAACTGGTTCTCTTGTATTTATTGATGATGTGACTGCTGACAAAAGCAGCAGGATGAATTCTGCAGTGTTTCGGGCAATATTATCTGCTCACATTCAGCCAAATGCTGCAGAACTCATTGGACAGCGCTTCACAGTACAGATGGACAATGACCCAAAGCATACTGCAAAAGCAACCAAAGAGTGTTTGAAGGGACAGAAGTGGAATGTTATGCAATGGCCAAGTCAATCACCTCACCTGAATCCCATTGAGCATGCATTTCACTTGCTGAAGACAAAACTGAAGGGAAAATGTCCCAAGAACAAGCAGGAACTGAAGACAATTGCAGTAGAGGCCTGGCAGAGCATCACCAGGGATGAAACCCAGCGTCTGGTGATGTCTATGCATTCCAGACTTCAGGCTGTGATTGACTGCAATGGATTTGCAACCAAGTATTAAAAAGGGAAAGTTTGATGTATGATTATTATTCTGTCCCATTACTTTTGGTCCCTTAACAAGTGGGAGGCACATATGCAAACTGTTGTAATTCCTACACAGTTCACCTGAGTTGGATGTACATGCCCTCAAATTAAAGCTGACAGTCTGCAGTTAATGCACATTGTGTTTGTTTCATTCCAAATCCATTGTGGTGGTGTATAGAGCCAAAGATGTTAGAATTGTGTCGATGTCCCAATATTTCTGGACCTGACTGTATGTATGTATGTATGTATGTATGTGTGTGTGTGTGTGTGTGTGTGTGTATATATATATATATATATATATGTATGTGTGTATATATATATATATATGTGTGTGTGTGTGTGTGTGTGTATATATATATATATATACACACACACATATATACATATACATATACATATACATATATATATATATATATATATATATATATACACACACATACATACATACATCGGAAAATAAGGCCCTGGTTCCCATGAGTTCTTTTAGATTGTAAAAGGCCATTCTGAAGTGGTAGGAAAATAATTGCATCCAGTTCTTAGTGTTGTCCCGTTGTCTCCTTAATTTCTTGGTACTCAATATGCTTTTCCCATTTGCAGATGAGTTTAACTCCATATACGTAAGATTTAAAAAGATCTAGGGCCCTGGTTGGAATGAAACCTGGGTTATTGGGAAGAGGCGTTAGGGAAGTATTAAGCATTGCTACTCCTTTGCAATGAATTGTCTACAGGGAATCTAATTACAAAAAATTAATTAATTATAATTGACCTGTAGCTATGTAGAATACTTAGGAAAATAAGAGGTACCTAGATTGTTAAAGGTTTTATTGTAGTATTAATTATAGTTGAAACCAGAGCTTATTGGGGAAAAAAAATGGTGAAATATAACAACCAAAATATAATAGAGGATTGAGCTAGTTCTATAGTAAAATTATATCAATCTTTTTTCTTCAGTTTTCTTTTCTGATTTTTTGAATAAATCTGGCATCTATTTCAAGTCAAATTAACAATAAATATCTTTTCAGAACTCATTACCCCAAAGTGATACTGAACTTCACATATAGAAGCTTGATTTTATATTTATATTGTGCTTTCCTACCTTCTTTTTTCCTTATCTTAGATGTGCATGGAATGATTTTTTTTCTCCCATTCACTAAGAGGACAAATTTAGTAATAGCATTCTATAGAGAAATCAGAATTGGAACACTTTATTACAAGTCACAGACCTACCAAGCATATCAAAAGCAATAAACATAGAGTACAGTTAAATAAGTAAATAAGTTGGAAGGCAGAAATAAGGTACAATAAGGTAAGAATGATACAGTACTTTAGAGGCCTATGCAGTGCTCTACATATTATAATACCAAATCAATCCAAAGTTAATTTGCCATTAGTAAAACACAAGTTCTACAGACTGCAAATGCAGCTTAACAATGGCTTATGTTTTATTAACTTTATCTGCCAGAAGGAGAGAGTTCACTTCATGCATCTATTTCCCCAGTAGTTTCGATAATGTAACACACGGGCCAGTCCTTTCTACGTAGTGTTTTCTGAAACTTACTCTCCAGTACAGCTGATGGCAAGATATCAACATGCAGCTAAATAAAGGCCCTATGGAATTCATTAAACTTAAGCTGGTTAAGATAGTGGGCCAGTTTGAAGTAGAACTTACTGCGTCCCAATTGTTCTTCAGTGGTGTTTTGCTGTATTCAGTTTGCAGTTCTAAATCCAGGATCCTTTATCTAAGAACTGCTGTAGACTGGTCTTGTCCCAGCGTCAGCAGTGCCTTTGGTGCAAAATCCAATTTCTGAATTCTCTCTGCAGTTTGCTATTTCCAGATGGATTTGAATTGTCTAACAAGATAAGAGATGTGAAACCTTGGGGTTGTAGATTAATCTTAGCCAGTACTTGAAAATACTTAGCTACACCTTTGTCTCAACCCTCAGCAACCCTACTTTTAGCTATGGGGGCTGCTTAGGGATGTATCTTGTTACCTGGAGCAACATTCATAATAGGTTAGTCTGCATTCTCACGTTTAGCGTAATTAATGGATTCAACTAAGGCCTGTACAAGAAGTGGGCCACTGGTAGGGCCATAGATAAATCCAGTGCAGCCAGAATAAACTGCATTGGTGGGGGGAGGGGGGGAGAATTGCTGCTGAGCTTTTCTGGGCTGTCAGCAAAATCTGGACGATAAAGGGCATTTTACTTCCATGTATATTATAGCGCAGGTCCCAAATATGAAAAGTAAGATTCTTCAGTGGGTTTTCCAACTCCAGGACAGTTCTTTATATCTCTTGGTGCATGGTGCATAGTGTTAATTTCCTCAAAATTGATTTGCAATAAAGATCCTTGCAAAAGAGAGAGAGTGTGACCCCTTAGTCCTTCTCAATCCAACAGTTTTCTGTGATAAAATTACCACATCATGTGCATAAAACATTAAAGATTTTTTGCCAGTTTTGGGGGCTGATATTCTACGAATGCATTAATATAATATCCAAATAATAATGGGGATAGAATATGCCCTTGCTCAACTCCCTTGCTAGATCGCACTATATCTGAGAGATGGCCTGCTGAATTGCATCTCACCTTCAGTCTGCTGCTACTATGAAGTGCATAGAAGAGGGTGAGGAGCTGTCTATCCATTGTGAAGGATTTAAGTTTGTGCCAAAGCGTTTCCCTGGAGATGAATCTATAAACCATTGTTATATCTGGGAGAGAGTATTGCCTTTTTATAAGAACAGATCACATATTCGTAAAGCCTGAATGTTGTTAATGGGTGTGTGTGTGTGAGAGAGATAATCTCCATTCGAACCTGTTCTTATTTGGGTAGAACTCAAAAGCCCTTCCAGAGTCACACACAGTTTTGCTGACCAACCTGTGTAACCAGAGCAAGGATTCACATCTACTATTGTTAAGCAGAGGATTTCTCTTAGCTTGGGTTTTTCATCTAAGTGCAGGTATAAAGTCAAAGGTAGATGGTTACTAGAAGCTTCATGAAATGGTTATGTAGTCATTTGTACTAACTTTGGAATCCGCCCAGAAGTAAATTCCCTTTGTCTGTCTCCCTGAGTTGCCCCATTTAAGATGTGAAAATCTATTTTAGTAATACATTGTGCCAGGCAAAGTTCAGCGTAATTGCATTTTCCATCCCTAAGCTGACATAGCTCTAATGGTAGAGACAGATTACTTTCTGGAGGGTAGTGATGGTACTTTAAATAAAAGGCCAGATCACTTGGACCTAGTGTTGCATTAAAATCACTACCTAGCACAGCTTGAGCTTGAGGATGATTAGCTGTCAGCTTGGATCCATATTTTTCTAGGCTCTGCTGTATTTTGTTGTTGTTTTGAGATTTTATACTTAGTGGGATAGGTAAACATCAGCCAAAAAGAATGAGATTTGAGCTTATCTATCACTGCCGTTGCCATTGTCTTGAATGGCAATATTATGGTATGGTTTATTTTAAATTTGGTGGAAATTAGTATAGCCAGCCTCTTATTTGGCTGCCTTCCCAACAAAGGCCCTATTGCAATCAGTGAAATTGTGTAGGTGTTCTTTCATCCATGTTTCTGGTAAAAAGATAAAATTAGTTATAAAACTGGTAATATCTGGATCTCTTAACTTAGTTCGCCATCCTGCAGTATTTCAGAATATCAAGGAAAGATAATGAAACGAAAGTAACTGTTGGTTTCCTGTAATCTGGGGATCCGCCATCTCTTTTTCTGATGATAACTTTTCTGTCTTGGGGTCAGCTGGCCTTTGTTCTGTTATACTGTTGTGGAGTAGTTTGTATATTTCATTTGATTTGATAGTGGCTATATCCAGTGAGTTGTCTGCAAGGGGACACCTTTCTAATTGTAAAACACGCCTTTGGAAATGACATGTTTTGTTGGTCCCTCCTCCTCTGACAGCCTTACAGTGGAACCTCGGGTTACGAATTTAATTCGTTCCGTGACTCTGGTCACACCCTGAATTGGTCGCAACCCGAAGGAAATTTCCCCATAAGGTGCAGTGTAATTACCATTAATCCGTTCTGGCGTGGAGGACAGGGAGGCGGCTATTGCTTGGAGGGAGAGTCCCCCTCCCTACGACCATGTGTCAGGGGCGGAAAATGGCCGCGGACCACATGTCAGGGACGGAAAAATGGCCGCAGACCACGTGTCGGGCGGAAAATGGCTGCGGACCACGTGTAAGGGGCCGGGAAATGGCTGCGAACCACGTGTCAGGTGCGGAAAAATGGCCGCGGACCACGTGTCAGGGGCGGAAAAATGGCCGCGGACCACATGTCGGGCGGAAAATGGCCGCGGACCACGTGTCAGGGGCGGAAAAATGGCCGTGGACCGTGTCACAGGAGGGAAAATGGCCGTGTATCCTGTTCGTACCCTGAGGCGGAGTTCGCAAACCGAGGTAAATTTTTGCGGCTGGAGCTGGTCGTAACCCGAAAAGTTCGTTAACAGAGGGGTTCGTACCCCAAGGTACCACTGTATTTCCCAATTTCAGCCAGGTCTCCTCTTGACACTCTGGTATACTTTGCTAGTTAGTTCCAGTCTCTGAATTCCCATGGATCCCTTGGTTCTGCATAGCCTCAATGCTTGCATGGGATTGATAAGGTAGTAGAATCAGTCTTTTCCCCTAAAGGGTCTGCCAGTTCTGTTACCTCTGAAAAGGGAAGGAGCTTTTTTGATACCAGATTCCCTTCTAATGTGGTGTTCTTCCTCACAAATTCCAAAAAAAGATCTGGTGAAAGTAATTTGCTGAGAGGGATTGTAAGAGGAAGTTGTAATGATAGTGACTCTAGCTCTACCAAATTTTCTAATATCTTTGGGTAACAGAATATCGGGCTCTTGTTTATGCCAGACCTGACTTCTTTGGACTTATGCTGAGTGAGATTAATGATATAAGAGCATTGATGGTAGAAGTGACTGCCGGTAGAGTTTTGTATTGTTTCTGATTTGTATATTATTTCTTCTTGCTCATTTAATGGGATGGCAACAAAGAGTTAATAAGCTTGCCATCCTCATAAAAGCTCTGATGTTCCAGTCTCTCCCTTCTCAGAGGGTGTTTGCTTGAAGCTGGCCTTAGCTGAGATAAGGGGATTTCATGACACTGAGCAAGTTCCTGTCCCTCTTTCTAATTTAACTTCAGCATTATGCCACCCTTTATTTCTGGCTCTTCTCCTTTTATAAGAGGAAAGTGATTTGGTTTGAACAGGGTATCCTGAAAGATTCTAACTGGTGTATTTGGAATCCTCTCAAAAATTCTTTTATGTAAAACAGCACTGAAGGAAAGATGGCCTTTTTAAATTCAATTATAATTCTGACACCATCGTAGTAAAATGGTAACCATTTTATAATCCCCAAATCAACAGAATAGATTTGTCATTGTATCACCTGTCTCAGTTTAGAATTGCTCTACCTAAGTTCCATTTTCTTCTATTAATATTGATCTTTCTCATTTGTAGAAGCACTCAGTTTATTGGAGAATCCATCTGATACCTGAATTGTCTTGACATTGTAGGAGGAGAGCCATGTTAATCTATGGCAGCAAAAAATCAGAAGAGTGTGGTGGCACCTTTTCTGACTAACAGATTTTATTAAAAGCATAAGCTTTTGTGAGCTGTAGCTCACTTCATCACTGATTAAAAGGTGCTACCAGGCTGGTTCTGAATTTTATCACTTAAAGAAAGAAGCTTAGTAATTGGGCCAATAAGGTTCTCTGAGGCTTCATTACCCCCTCGAGCTGATTTTGTTCTGCTCTTTCTTCTATTTGGCTTTCCTCTTTAATGTCACTCAGGATTTTACTTTTTACATGGCCAGACATACTGTAATTCTGGCTGTTTAGGTAATTTCAACATTTCTGTACTTTTTGTATCCTTGTCTGAATGCTTATGTATAAATAAACCCAAAAGTTGCTTTGGTTCTTCCACCTTGTTGTAGACTATCTACATGTTCAAAAATAGAAAGCAGAGTTTGCATAGGTAAAAGGCATTGTTTAGGTATGAATTCAGTTGTTAATTTATAATCACTTGTAGTTTCTCTGGGTTGCATCAGAGACTAATTTATTCTATAGATGTTGCTGTAGCTGTATCTATATTCAGCTTGCTTTTTTAATAAAGCTAATACCTCACATTGATTGTTCAGTGTTACTAAATTTAAATTATTCCAAGTATTTACCAAGGATGTCAGCAAAAGTTGCCAATTTTCAGTTTTTTGACATTTTGTTCAATGGTTGTTCAGAGCTTATCCTGCCTTGTTTTTTAGATTTATTTTTATTTCCCATCTCTGCGGTGCCTCCTGTTACTTTCTTATCAGGTTCAAGGATAGCACAATTAGTAAATATATCACTTAAATAGTGAGGTGATATAAATAAAAGACATTCCTAATAAAGATAGTGAGTTAGAGCAGAGCTCAGTCTATGTCCTGCTGCTCACCTCCTTTTGTATGAATACATAGTACATAATATCATATACTATGTAATATGATATATTATGGGGCTGTGCAAAGAATTTGAAAACATGCATTTTAAAAAATTTAATAAAACGAAAAAAAGAGGGAAAAAATAGGGGGGGAAAGAAAGCAATGCAGCAAAATAAAAAATAATGAGTTCTATCTCTCTCACACACACAGTTTTACCCAACAGTTTTGATAAAGGATGGCCATATTTCATTACAATTGTCCATACATAATCTGTGTCTATAAGCAACTCATTCATAAGTCACAAATAACATGAGGTTTTAAATCCATTGAGTGTTTGGGGTCATAAATGTACCTTTCCAGTATCGAAGGACTAAGTCTTTTAGCAGTAAGGATATCACAGATTCACTATTGTCCAACCATCACTGTAATAGTAGTTCAAAAAAAAAAAACATGGATGTCTGAAAATACTAAACTTTGTCTGACAAATTAATATCTGTAATTACTTCTTCCTAGAATTTAATAACATTAGGACATCACAGAGACATGATTTTATGCCATAGCATTTCCAACAGTATAAGGATTTGCTCACATTTGCATATTTTCTATGTAAATGCTGTGGGGTCCACTAATTCCAAAATATCATTTTCTGTTGAATAGGCTGTCCAATATAAGATCTACTGAAATTTTTGATACTAAGGTTAAAATGGTTTCCCTTTGTTCAGACAAAATGAGGATTTCCATTTCTTATTCTATTCCGTCTTTAAAAGTTGTATATCTTACTGATTTACCAATACCAGGATTGTAGGATTTATTGATCACTGTTAATAATTTAGGTAACTCTGAGGCTGAAAATGTCTCTGGTCCAAATTGAGATGTCATTAAATATTGTAGTTATTAATACTGGCCAGTGAATGGTGATGGACAAATAGCATTGTTCTTTTAACAAAGAAAACGATAAAATGCATCATTGTCATCAAATAATAGATCTAAAGTAAAAATGTTAGGATCCACTCAGATTTTCCATATAGCATCTCTCTCAATTTTAAAGTCTGGATTATACCATAATATAAATTTGCATGAGAAAAAAGTATGATTTTTAAAAAAAAGGATATCACAATTTTCAGTTTGGTATGACAACAACAGGAGATATGTATCTGATATTTTGAAGCCAAAGTAGTTAAAATGATAAAAGGAGCTACAAATGAAGATTCCAAAAGGACCCAGGAAGGAAAATTTATGCTGAAGTGAACACATCCAAAATGTAGTACTAGTTCAAAGGTATGCATAATAGTATAATTCAAGATTCAGGACACTGAAATTGCAAAATATAAAGCAATCCACAATTACATTCATGTTGAGACTGTGTACCCAAAGGATAGGACTAAAAGATTTCCATCCATCAATATACAAGAAAACCTCTTTATATATTTTATTTAACTTTTTCCATGCTCGATGGGCACAATCTGTGTATTATAGGAATTTGAGCAGATGTACCCTACAGTAAGATGGATAGGAGATGTTGGTACACATTCTCATCAAAATACAAGGATAATTAGGCTGGGTCCTATATAGAAGGCTATAACTCTCCCTTGAAAAAATTAGGAAACTGACAAAACCTAGATAAGTGGATAAAATTAAACTATATTGTGTCTAGAATTTTATCAGTTCTTTAGCCTGGTCCCAATGTAGAATACATAACATAATTGTGAATAGATACACCATTTTCTGAATTAGGGCTTTCTTCCAAGTGGATTAAAATGTATAATCAAAGATGAGGTGAGTCAACAGAGATGGATTATACTTAAGTTTATGCTAATAATTAATAGCTACAATCCAGGCTCTGGTTTCATTTCTGGCAGATACTGAAAACAGTATTGGGAACATGCTTAGGAGTGATTTTTGTGCTTGTATTTGTAATGCTTTTGAACACAATTAGTGGCATTGCAGTATGACCCTCCTATTATTTTTAAATACAGTGCCAAGGTACTTAAAATTTTTAACCTGTTCAAATGGTGGTTTTTAATAGCCTATCTATGGACTTTGGGTCTATTGGCAAATAGCATTACTTTAGTTTTTTTATATAATTGATCACCAAGTGTTGTTCCACACAATATTGGAAAGTAGATTAGATTTCACTTTAGATTTGGGGGTTGCATAGAGTATTTGGACCCATTTTATAAATCCTTTGAGAAATCCACTTTTGGCTAAAGTAACATACATATTTGATTTATACGTTTTATCAAAAGCTTTTTTTACATCAAGTGACAGAATTGCAGCTTTGTCTTTTCTGTTCTTGTTCAAATCAATCAAATCTACTACCCACCAAGTATTATGTGATCCACGTATAGTTTAATAAAGCCCACTTGATCATTCTTAACCACTGAAAAAATTACTTGTTGAAATCTGTTGGCTAAAACAAAATATCTAATCAATCAATGAAATAGGATTGTAGTTAACACATAATGTATGATCTTTTCCAGGTTTTGATATAATTGTAATATATGCTTCACTAACTGAAGATAAAACACCATTTTTGTATGGTTGATAGAATTTAGGAGCAAATATATCAATAAATGTTTTATGCCATTCCACAGGAAATCCATCCAGACCTGGTAGGATCTTGGCAAACCGCTTGAAGTGAAAAAAAAAAGAGATGAAAAAGATGGGGATGATAAGATATATAGTTCTCCTGAAGATATACATTTTCCATTTTTAAAATATTACTTGGACTTATATAGTAAACTGAAAACTTATCTGATGAAGATACAGAGGTTTTTTAGCTAAAATCGACTGTCTGCAATTAGAATGTGAAAGCATGCCTAGACCCTGGGACCGCCAGTGGCGTGTGGTGGCTGTGCATGCACACAGATGAGGAGACAGCCTTCCAAGCAGTTGAGCAAGCCTTGCAGAGGAGGGCCTGGAAGAGGTGCTTTCTGCTAACGCACCTTCCGAACCACCTATTTAAAATGCTTTGCACAGCCCAAATATGTTATTTCTTTTCAAACAGGTATACCAACAAAACTACTACTCTGTACTTAATTGTGAAATGATGGTTTAGTGTGTCATAAGGAGTTACCAGATATCTTTTCTTTTGTTTGTAGTATGGTGATTATTGCTTTTTCTTTTTCCCGTCCAACTGATGGCTGCCTTCCCCTTCTCATAGCCTGTTGCTCCAAGTTCTCTGCTTTGCACCTGCTTTCATTATAAGAACATAGCCTGTTAACCTTTACGTGCATTCTAACAGAACAAAAAATTACTCTCTAATTATACCTGCTATTTCAATTTTGTTTTGATCTTAAATTTATATTAATGTAAATTTATAAACCTTCCTTTTTCTGTCTTATTGTGTGTTGTGAACTTTTAACCTTTTTGAGGATATGGCTGTAGGAACAAAGAAAATGCAAATTCAAAAGGTGCTTGAAACAATTTTTTAAGGTGCAGTATGTTTCAGTTCAGCCAAGTCACTTTCATGAAGAGATAATCACACTTGTGATTGAATCACTTATTAAGAGAATCTGAGGAACACATCTGAGATATGATCTGTGCTGATGTCTTCTTTGTGGGATATAATGAGAAAGTCTCATTTCAGTAGGAAAAAGACAACAGTGAGAATGGGACAGAATGTTTGGAAGGAATGTGAGAATGTAGGCAAGTTCAGTAATCCATGAATGCTTACTGAAATGTAACCACATTCTCTGACATCCTCTCAGAATAGTCAGTATTTTGAGGAACGGTTAATGCTTGGAATTAAGACATGTGTTGAGACTATGTTAATATCAAGCTACGACAGTAAGCTTTTTCTGTCCTCTCTCTGTAAAATAATTACTGTAATTTTATGTTGCAGTGTAGTAGAAATAAGGTTAGCTACAAAACATGGGTCAATTGGATGCTTGCATTCCTTTTTTTGAATGGAAGAAGATCACTAGTGATGGAGAAACCTATCATATGCTATTTTATTCATTCTCATTTTCCCAGCTGTATACCTGTTTAACTGTATTTCTGCATCAGTTTTGAACTAGAAAAATAAAAGTTGATCTAGAATTTCATAGATATTTTTGTATGCACTTTTCTAGTGTGTACATTCTTGTAATTTCCCCCCCAATATTTTTGAGATGTAAAAATTACATTGTACAATTCTAAAAGGCATTGGACATGCAAAAGTTTTAGTTCAGAATAAATTTGAAAGTGCAGTTTCTATAAATATTTGGACTGACTGAATTTGTCACTCTAACCAATAGAAAAGGATGACAGAATAGTCTTGCATCTGCATCACAATACCACCATCTGGAATTGAAAGGGTAGAAGAAGAGAAATGGGACTTAGTTAGATTTTTTCTCTCTCAGACCTTGCTCCTTCCCCTTATGCTAATGTACTATTACACCTATGAAAAATCAACTTAAAAATATGGTATGAATATATGGTTACATTTTCTATTTGGAGACAGTAGTACTCCGCACAACTATACCATACGTACATTAAGCTGTGAGCATTGGCAAATTTTATCAGAGAAGGACTTTGTGAAAATCACAAATAGCCAAGGCTAACAGTAAATACAAGAATAGCAGATGAATAACTTTTGTATTCTTAGACCCCTTACAGGTACTCTGCTTCTGGACTCCGGGCATGCATGTGCACCACGAACCCCATTGCTGTAACTGGGGATTAAAAGACAAGGCACCTCACATAGGTAATCAAATGGGGAGGTATTCACCAGGGAAGAGTGCTCATACCTGAAATTCCTGAACATTGTCTATCAAAATGAGCAGTGTACTCCTGTTTGTAGTTAGACCATTTTGCCCCATTGCTTCTGAAGATTTCAGAAACTCTGTATTAGCTAAATAACAACCCACTACTTATTAGAACATAATAGTAACATAATGTTTGCCAAACTTTGTGATGCATTCTTTCTTTCAGAATCAGAGATGGGTGACATTGCAACAGAACAGCTGCTGGACAAAGAGTTCCGGTGCGATTCCCTACATTTGATGAGTGAGTATTCTGTCCACAGTAACAGTTCCTCTTCCACAAGGCATTCTTACAAACCCCAAGAATGCGTACTTGCTGGGATAGTGAGGATAATGGCAGAAGAATGTGGAAAGGCATTCTCTTAAGTGAGGGCTCTTTTTCTTTCTTCTTGCTGTTCATTGATTGAGTTACAGAGAAATGTTTCATATGTAGCAGACCTTGTGCGATATCTCCCCATGTTGTTTTGTTTTCCACAGGTAACCAGGCAGCCATTCAACATACACAGAAGCAAGGATATTCTTCTCACACCTTGTCATGTAGACAACAAGGAAGATCTACAGCTTCAGCAGCTGCCAGTGAGAAGGCAACTATTCCTATATGGGATAGTCACCATTTTGTCCCAAGAGGGTTTTTGTCTCTTTAAAAGCTATAAGATACAATACATAGGGGCAGTAGGTGCAACTGTACTTGGCATATGAATGTAGTGTTGGGGAAAGCTGCATCCATTTGCTCCTTTGTCGTGCAGCTTTCAGAAGGACAGTCATCCCTTTGAACAAATAGGAGCCATTTTTACTCTGTAATGTTGTCTGAACTTGCTCCACAATTGAAATTGCTCAATAAATGTGGTGACTCTTTCACATTCTTTACAACTGTCAACAAATGTTATTCCTCATAGATGACTATAGCCAAATGAATGAATTTTTTTTCTCAGAGCATTGTTGTTGGAGTCAAGGAGATGATCCCAACAATTTCATATCTTCCTGATTTATTCCCCTTGCTTCAGTTACTGCTTAGATAGTAAACTGAGCAGCATTATTGAAGAAGAAAATAAGCTGCTATCAAATGAATGTGGGAGATGAACATTACTGTTTGTGACCTTGGCATGAATGAGTTAGGCAATTACTTGAATATGATTAGGAGTCAATGTCTGCTATTCTATAAATGGCTCTTATCAGTTTATCATCTCAAGATAGCACTGAGACCTTTTATATATATCCTGAGTGTGTTGTTCTACTTAGGGCAGGGTTCCCCAAAGTGGTCAGTATTGACCATCAAGGGTCAATGGGACTAGCCAAGGGGTCGATGTTGTTATTTGTAGTACTATTAGTTAAAGTATTTATTAAATTATTTTCATATAATAAATGTTTGGGGGTCGATGAACAATCTGAAACTTCATGAAGGAGTCAGTGAGCTGAAGAGTTTGGGGACCCCTGACTTAGGGACAGCTCTATTAAGGAAGTCTTCTCTATAGGGCTGTGGTGCTGAGATTTCTGGGTTTCATGCACAGAACTGAAAAGGGAATATCTGTTGTGCTAACCCAATAGATCAGTTCTTTTATTTCATAATGAGTGGCTTTTTTGTCTAATCCCGTGGCTACAGAATTAAAATACATCCAAAATATTTATTGTCTGCATTCAAAGAATTGTCTTTGCAGTACCTTCCATACTTGCCTTCTTCAGACATGAAGTTAAAGCTGTATTTCCTATTAACCCTTGCATTGGTCTTTGTCACAGAGCAGTTTCTGGGTGTGTTAACTAACACTCTTTTAAGAGAAAGGTTGTAAAGATACCCATAATGTTCACATGGTCTACTAGGCTGTACATTTTAAATTCAGTTTCAAAATGTTTCTTTTGGAGCACATGGAATGTGAGTGACTTACAGAATAAGCTGCACTGTTTGAAGTAAGCACACCTGTTTTATAGAGTCACCAACAGATGTTGCATTCATGCTCCTCTGTGTTCCGAAACAACTTTTTCAGAGTCAAATCAAAAATATTGCACAGGCCAATTGTTTAAATTATGTAGCATAATCTCCCCAGCATAGTGCCTTCTGTTAGCAATAGGAAGGTAATGTGAATTTATAATCGACCATTGGAGGGTGTTGCACTAGGAAAGGCTGCCTTAGTTTCACAAGACTAAAACATACCTATTAGAGAGCTGTTGTCTACTGATTATTTGTGCTTCTCTAATCAATGTCTGGCAGTTGAAATTGGGGTGACAGTCTTTCCTTGCTTGTTCAGTCTTGGCTATTTATCTTACAAACCATGGCTTGCAAGCAGCTGCTGCATTTGAGTTGCTAGTGGACTTGAACTCCTGTCTGTGGAACTTTGGGTGCAAGTACTAGCTGCTGTCTTGTCTACAGAGAGATGTGTGAAGCTGTCTTGCAGCAACAGCGCTGTTCCTAGATGTAAATGGGTTCTGTCACACCATTATGGTATCAAGCATTGATTGTGCATTCTGTGAATAGATAAAGTGGATAGGAGGAAATTAAAAACATCGTCATAGGAGGATCTTGGGGCTGACTTGCCAAAGAGTCTCTTGATCCACTTTAAATAATAGTGGAGGGGAAAATTTATAAGATACATAAGAATAATATGTCTAAGATAATAATTGTCTGAGATAAGTGAACCTGACTTCTGAAACCAGTTTTCTTCACTAGCTTGTACTGTGATTCTGCTCACTTTTGGTTATCAAATATTATAACTAGAGATTTCTTACTTAGATTTCCTAAATTTGAATTTAATTTTTAAAGTCCTTTTTTCTCTCCCCCATCATTGCCTTGATTCTTTGAAACAAAACTTTCAAAGAATGCTATACAAATGTCAAGAGGGAAAACAGTGTTGAAGAATTCACAGATGTGAAAGAATTACTACACAGTGAAGAACATCTTCAAGATTTTAATATGGTAAGTAAAAAAACCATATTGGATATGTATGACTCATCTAACTATGTAAATGTCTGCTAAAGAACAGAAGATATGTTATGATTCCTTGTTACGTTTGTAATAAAATTAAGGCTGAATTGAGGAACAGCTTTTAATTTTAAATCTTCTCATAGTAGTCCCGTTTATCGACTACAGTTGGGTCGGCAACTCAGTTGTTAAGCAAAGTGGTCACCAAGTGAAACCGTGACTATGCTTACAATCTTATTTCAGCTTTCCTTTGCCTTACAGACCTGCAAAGGTCATAAGTGTAAAGATTGGTCACAAAGTTACTTTTTCATCACCATTATAACACAGATGGTCACTAAACGAGGCAGTTGCTAAACGAGGAGTACCTCTGTTTTAAAGGCATAGAATCAAATAATTCCACATGACAAAACCAAACAAAAAGAAACCTAGACTGAAGGGAAAGATGTTGCTGATAGTTCTTTTCAAACCATAGCACTTTACATAGCAAATTTTGCTATAGATTTGAGGAGTCAAAGGTGCTTTAGTGAAAAGCAAGCTAAGGTAGAAGGCCTCACTGTATACATTCAGGATTGATACTGATAAATCAAAACTCCCAAGGTTTAAAAATAGGTTGGACCCAGCCTGGCTCCTCTGAATAGGGAGGCCTTTTCCCAGGGGCTGATGAGCTGAGTTCGAGCAGATGAAGGAGGCGTTTCCCTCATATTCTCCCTTTCTCACAGCACCATTCACCACATTGTCCCAGAGGGTTCCCCAGAACTTCACACTGGTACTAGGGGCTGCAAGGGAAAGAGCCATCAGGAATGCCATCCTGCTCCCTTTTCTCTAGTGCCAGCAGAAGTCTGCCTAGTATAAATTTGGATCCAGTCATTTCTTTAAAATTGCTATATGAAAACGTGAAGGATTTTGATTTTGATTCATTTTTCTTCTGAAAAAAAGTTTATATTTTCTCCTTTTACAAAACTATAACCTATAATGTTTTTAAATGCAATCCCATAGGTTTCTTCCATGCATGAAGCAAGGTGTACAGATCCTAGAGATTCTGAAGTAAAATCAAATGGCTTTAGAAAAAAGTTATACTCCAGCGACAGCTCCAGTTCTGAAGCATCAGAAGGTGGAAATGGATGGACAGACCCTTGTGAAGAGGAGCTTTTTTCTCGAACTCACCTATAAAGCTATAGAATAAAAGGATGGTTTGAAGAATAACATGAGATGGTAAACTCTTCCAGAAGGCTTGTAACTCAGCAACAAATTGAGTTCTTCCTTCATATAATGGATTCAGAAGTGTATTTATCTTTCTCTTCTTGGTATTTTATTTTTAATAGTGGGATATGGTCCCGCTAGAAGCTTTTTTTCCCTTTTCTCCAAACTATTAGCTCCTTGGCTATTTGGACCTAGAGTAGATTGTGGTGTCAAATCAAGAATGGATGTGCATGTGATTGTCTTAGTAGTATCACTGCTCTTTTGCATCCTAGCTGCAGTTATTTTTATTTTCAACTGCAGCTCTATCAGTATTACTATCCTACTAGCATTGCAGTGTCTACGACTATTCAGAGATTTTATCTTTTAGCACATTTAGGCTTTTAAGATTTGGGAGATAAATACTTAACACTGTAATCTATCAGTGCCTTTCTGAATGTGAGAGGAAAGCATGTATGGCTTGTCCTGTCTTTTAAGATCTTATAACTTGGGAGTAGAAATACTAGGGCTGTGCTTTAGAGACTTTCAGAAACTGTACTTTCTATTCTAGGATCTCTTCTCCTAACATGCATAGAAACAAACAGAGTTGGAACAATTGTTTGTTACCTTCTTGTTAACTGAAAAAGCTGTGGATCTTTGCAGGGACGGGGAGGAAGAAATATGATTATTCCCCCTTTTCCCCTCTTGTTTTCAGGGCTTAGTATTTCTTCTTTTTCAGGACTCAGTGTTGAAAAGTAGATGATCCAACAAATGACACTACAGCCTGAACCAAGCACACTTACTTCAATGATACATGCTTGTAAGTGTACTTAGGATTGCATTGTGGGGAAATTAATGAACAGTGAACTTTGTAATGAGCTTCATATAGTTGGCCTGAACAACGAAAGAAATCTTAAGAGTCAATGTTCAATATTTTATATGCAGAGGATTAGTATATCTCTCAAAATAAATCCAGTGGCTCCTGCAGTTAGCTACTATTATGGCTGTAATTTAGTAAAATTTGTAGCTAACTTTGTGCCCTGAGAGAATGTTAGGAGTAAGTTGTGTGTTGTGGGCGGGAGTGGGAACGTGTGATTGCAGTAGTGATTGTTGCTTTATGTGACCTGCTCTTAACGTTTATTTTAACATAGTCAATGCATCTGTCAAAATGTAACTGTGCAAGACTATCAACTCCCTGTGCTAATAATGTATTATGCAAATCATAAGAGTCAGGAGGAGCAATATTGGTTTATACCATTTCATAGTTTTAAAAAACTATACAATAGCAGCATGTTTAAGACACCAGAAAGAACAGAAAGCTTACTGTTGACTTGAAAATGCTAAGCCATTAATTTTAATAGGCAAGAAACTCTTTAACAATTATAGTTGTTTGAAATGGTAAGCTGAACTGGCTTTAAAATTTTATTCTGTGCTAGTGAGCTTAATTGGATTGAATGAAGTTTTTTGCCTTTTCTTAATTGATAGTACATGATTTAAGATCTAGGGTATCAACTCCTTGTACGGGTTGTATATTATCCTTTCCGTTGAAACTTCAACTCCATTGGCTTGGTTTGTACCTTCCAGGGAAATGTTATTAATAACATGAATAATGGCTTTTAAGCTACTTTATTTTAGCATCCATACTATAAATCTTTACAGTGTTTTTTTTTCTTATTTGAAATTTTGGATATGTGTTTAAATATTTACTTTCTTCTGGAGCTTCCTTTAAAATGTTGTATAGCACATGCACTAAGGATATTGTTGTCAGTATGAAAGCAAAAAGAACAAAACTGATAAATCCTAGTGATTAATGTAAAGAATCATTGTTAGAATTATGAAAAGCCAAATGGGAATATTTGGGGAGGGAACAACCCACACTTTGAAAATTCAGCTTATTTGGATAGAGATCTCAGTGAAAGGATGGTTCATTTCATTATGATTCAATATTCTAACACCTTTGAAAATATGTATGTTACATGTGTGGGCAATAACAAATAATATTTATTTGTTTCATAACTGAATGGATAAAATTCTGAAGCTTTCCAGTGAGAAAGTGGATGTGTGAGTTCGTGTTTCTGTTTTTCTGCAAGGATAATTTAAAAGTGGAGATGCTGAAATGCACTGTGGTATGAAGCGCATTGCATATCCATAGCACTGAAGTATCAGTTTTTCATTCCTGGGCTGAACTTGTTTCTACCTTTTTGCTTCAAGTGGTTGTATTGTTCTGATTTCACATACATCAGAGTAACTGAATTTGGTTTTTTGTGGAGTTACTTAACACCAAATAAAAAATAAAAGGATAATTAAATTGTGTTGTCTTTGTTCAATATGCAAAATTCCTTATTAAACAGCACTGTACAAATATGGGAACTATGTACAATTCAGCAAAACCTTTAGGGACCCCCATTTAGTTGCCTTCTGATGCAATAGCTAAAATGTTGTGTTGACCTCTCCCCCCAAAATAACGTGTCAGGTCTGTTGTTACCAAAGCAGTCCAGACAGTTAACATAATGTATGTCATTTGCATAATGACAAAATAATATCAGTTGTATCAGTTAATTATGCAGCTTACGTAAATTGATACAAATGATATAAATCACATCAGTTAAATTCATCTTTAACAGATATCCTTTCCCCCAAACTGGTCTGTAAAATCAAAAGTTTTGCTATAGTATATGTTCAGTCAAAGGCCTTTATTGCCTCATACTGAATCGTAACACAATTTATATGTATCTATTAGAAAGCAGTGCAAAATGAGCATAAAAATACTGCTTGCTAATGTCATGCCATCTCTTCTCACACTAAATTGAGCAGCTTAAAAAAAAATCCTATGATTATCGGTTTCTGTCACTGAATAACATAAACAATTATGCTTGCCTGTCTCAAGGAAATTCCTGTAACTCTCATCTTCAGGCATAAAAGAGAAATAGCTGTAAGTGCTGCCTTGGCAGGTGGTACTTGAAGGTTCGCTAGCTAGTGTGGATGCTGTAAGTGTTACAGATGGCTGTTTGGTAATGTTACAAGGAGTTTGGTTTTGTTTTCCTGTGCCTGAATAGAAGCCGATACACCTTTAGAGAGGAAGTATATACAGTGGCTTAGGCATTCAAATAAATGAAAAGTTCCTTTTATAAACTTCCCAATGCATATACCTTAAGCTTGTGCTAACCAGAGACTCAAGAAGATTGAGTTCAGTGCACACTGTTGAGAAAACAACATCTGAGTTCCCAAATTGAGTCATCTCGTATTATAGAGCTTTTATAGACAGAACTAAAAAGGTTCAAAGCCTCTAGGCAAACTGAATGGTCACAGCAGTTAATTTTGTAGTTTGCATCCTGGACTTTTTATTCAGGTAGTATTGCATATCAGTTCCTTATAATAGGTGATTATTATGCTGTGAATCTTGAAAAAGCAATTTCAGCCCAACCTGAGAATTTGTGAAAGCATCAGCTGCAGAGGCGAATATAATCATGTTCTTAATAAAAGTATTTTCAAAAGTATTTCTAGAAACACACATTGAATCAGAAGATAACAGAGTGAGCTCACGAGGCCTTAGCAGTGAACTCCCCAAATGGCAACTTTTCAGCAAATTGCCAGATCTGTCAAAGTAAAAGATAAATAATAGGCTTACCATGTTAAAATTCTTGTGTATTTTTTCTATCTTTTAATCAAACACGTTGAAGATATATAAACAAGAAACAGGAAAAAGAGATAAAAAATATAATACAGATGAATAAATGTATAAAAAGGGGAGGTTAATATATCATGGAAGTTATAGTTTTCCAATATATTGTTACATAATTAGTTAATAATGAGTAACATTTTCATTTTAAATCAGTTTTAAATATTTTAAAGGACTAAAAACTGCTCTTAAGCTGGAAGCAAAATATGAATATCAATAACCATGAATACGAACCGTATAAATTATCAAGTGAAATTGCAATCTACAATAAATTCTATCCGTGTTCCTAAAAATCTGCTCTGATATGGAAATCCTATGTAGACTTTGAGCATAGAAATCCAATTTTTTTGATTTGGTACAAGTCCACGTAGTTTAAAAATGGCTTCCACTTTTAGTTAAATTCCAAATCAGATTTACTTTGAAGATAGGATTACTGAAGCACACTCCCACAGCTTTGATAGCCATTCTTCCATTGAAGGGAACATAGACTTTTCCAATAAAGAGTGTATAATATCTTTGCAGCAATTGGTATGTACAAAGTTAGTTCAGGTATATTTTGAGGAAATTGATCGTTTAATAAAAATATTGTAGGTTGAAATGAGAATTCAACTTTTACATTTGTTTTATTCTGTTATGAATTATTTTTCAGATTTGTTGCAATTGTTAAAGTATTGCTACCAGATGTAAAAGAATGATCCGCCTGCTCATTACATCTCCAGCAAGTTTTAGAAAATGAATTAACAATTTTAGCAATCAAAACTCGAGTAATATACCAACATTAAAATGTCTTATACCGATTTTCTCTAAGTGTAATTTTTTAGGTTAATGTAATACTCTCCTATTGAAATTTCATTGTTGCAAATTGATTACTACTTCTAAATTCTGCATCCATATAATCATGTGGTCTTTGACTTTTTGGTTTCTGAATCATATTGCACCAGCAATTTATAAAGAAGGCCCAGCAGTTGCTCCAAACTATGTCTTAAAAGATTTTCAAATTCACTCAGGTCTCTAAGGGTTCTTCTTTGTTTCTGCAATTCTTTTGATTCTGGGCTATTTATGTGAAGTTACAAAAATCAGTCCAATGAACGAGACCATTGTGAAGTAAGAATCTCAAAAGTTTTTATCTTCGTGTTATTAATAATAAGATCTTTCAATCTAAACTAATTGATATCTCTCCATGGAGCAAATTTGTGTTTTCATAAAAATAAACATTTAATAATAACAAAGCAAGAGGGGGACATCTTAGACATTCTTTTCCTGTATTTATCCAAATGTTCAGTTTAAATCCAAACTCTGCCCATCTCCAAACATACCTTAACTGTAATGTCCATTTTATACCAACACTTGTCATGAGCTGTTAACTCCTTGGCCACTCTGATTAGATTTATTTAAACCTCTTGCTATCAGATTCAAATGATTTTATTTCCTTAAGTGTGGCCAAATTCTGTCACATAATATGTAAGATGTGCAGCAGTTTGACTGACAAATCTGTTACTTAATTAGATAATATTAATTTTATGTATTCAAGTGTTTTATGGACTGTCATTGACTGCAATAAAGATTCTGATTCCAAAGGTTCAATACATTACTTATTATTACATGATCTCATATAAATTGTTTATTTCTGTTCGTTTCAGTCCAGAGATATTTATGCTGACTGGAACTCCTGGCCTTTCTGTATTTGGGCCATAAGGAGATATGATCCAGTCTGTAATCCATGTTAAGCAACTGGCATGATAGTACAGTTTAAAGTTGAGAGCCACCAATCCACTTTGTTCATTCAAAACCTGCAAAATATTAAATTTAATCCTTGGGGGTTTTTTAATTGGACCATACGTTGTTCATTATGCCAGTCAATGAATACTTTATTTTCAATATGTATTGGAATCATATGGAAAAGAAAGTAACATTCTAGTAAAATATTCATTTAGATGATTGCAATTCTTCCTAATCAAGAAAGTTTATTTTCCTCCTCTGGAAACAACTGCTGTTGTCTTTTTCCAGCTCTTCAAATAATTATTTTTAAATAAATGATTTTTTTGTATTTAACCTTTTCTCAGAAGTGTTAAAAGTCATTACTAGATGCAGGTATTGTTTTTCTTCGTCTGTTAGATTCCATGTCAAAGTAATGTCAATATATATGCTATTAACAGTCTTTTGGTTGAGTGACTGTGAGTATATCTTCATTGGCATGTAATTTCAGTTTATATTCATGAGTTGCTAGTTTAACTCCAGCAGTTTTATTTTCTTGATGTATTTTCATTGCCAGTGGTTCTAATACCAGTACAAAAGAAGGGGAAAGGGGACAATATCATCTTGTCCCCTTCTATAGGATGCATTGTGGTGATAAGTAGTAATTTACTATTATCTTGCTTTTTGTTCTTTATAAATATTTTGTATCCATGTGAAAAAATTAAGCTACATCTCTTTTTTAAAACTGCAAGCATAAAAGACCATGCTAGATTGACAAAAGCTTTTTCTACATAAACAAAGATTTTAGCCACTTTTTTGTTGTTTTGATTTAATCAATAACATTCAATAAAAGTCTAATGTATGTCATATATCTCTACAGAACAAATCCAGTCTGATTTTTTTTTTTTTAATCTGCGCTCAGTCGTTACCGACTCTGCAGTGACTGCTTGGACGAGTCCTTGCAGTTTTCAAGGCAAGTGTTTCGGAAGTGGTTTGCCAGAGCCTCCTTCCTAGAGCAGAGCCCAGCTGGTGTGCGCAGGAGGCGGGGTTTCCGTTGCTTCGCGCCCTTTTTGGGCGCGCGCGGTTTTTTGTGCTTACCAGCAACTGCTCCCGACTCCTTGGTCTTGGATGAGGTGGCACTGCCTCAGACAGATCCAGTGCACAATCTGGGGGTCTTCCTGGACTCATGGCTCCTGCTCGAAGAGCAGGTGGCAGCTGTGGCTAGGAGAGCCTTTGCAGACCTTAGGGTTGTGTGCCAATTGCTCTCATTCCTGAACCGGGAGGCCCTGCTCACTGTCACTCATGCCCTCATGACTTCCCATCTGAACTATTGCAGTGTACTCTACATGGGGCTGCCCTTGAAAAGCATTTGGAAGCTTCAACTGGTGCAGAATGTGGCAGCACAGGTAGTAAATGGTGCCGGATGTTCAGCACATGTAGCGCCTCTACTCCATGAGCTGCATTGGTTGCTAGTGTGCTTCCAGGTGGAATTCAAGGTGCTGGTTGTCATCTTTAAAGCCTTTCATGGCTTAGGACTGGATTACTTGAGGGTCTGTCTCTCCCCAGTTGTTTCTACCCATCTAATCTGGTCAGGCAGGATGGGCATGCTTTGGATCCTGTCAGCAAAGGAATGCCAGTTGGTGGGGCCTAGAAGACGTGCCTTTTCTGCTGTAGTGCCCGCCTTATGGAACATTCTCCAGAGATCAGGATGGCCCCAAACTTGCTGGCTGATTGTAAGTCCTTAAAGATCTGGCCCTGGGGCCCCGAGTGTGTGCAGGGACCTATTTTGTGGTTAATTTAGTCATTATGATGGGTGATTTATTCCCAGCTGCTATGTATTTTAATTTTTGCATTTCAATTGTTTTTATTTTTTAAACTTTGTTCATCACCCAGATTCACTTGGTGAGATGGGCAGCCATACAAATTGAATAAATAAATAAATAAATAAATAAATAAATAAATAAATAAAATATCTCTATTCATATCTCCAAAAATTAGGTTATCTCTGAAAGAATGTATGATAGCATGGACTAAAAATTTTGGCTATAATATACAATGGATTAATGAGAAAATACATGTTGAAAGGATTGAAATTTATATTATGTTCTAGCCTTAAAGATAATTTTTATAAACTGATGTATCTTTGGTATCTGTCACCAGAGAAATTGTCTAGAATGTATAAAGGTACTTCGAATCTTTGCTGGAAATGTGAACAAAATTAAGGGACATTTTATCACGTCTGGTGGACATGTAAAAAAAACCAAAAAATGTTGGATACAAATACATGCATTAATTCAGAAGATTTTAAAGGTTAAAGTACAACTGAAACCAGAGACTTTTCTTTTGGGACTAATGGACAAGCAATTTAAAAAAAAGTCATGGAACTTTGTTTTTATATATGACAACTGCAGCAAGACTGTTACATGCTCCAAAGTGGGAAGGTTCAACACTACCTACAACTGGGATTAGTTGGTGAAGATAGTGGAACTTGTGGAGATGGGTAACCATCAGAGAAAAAACAATATCTACATTTATGGTTGACTGGAAACCTCTTACAGACTTTTTATATGAAACAGAAAAAAAATGCACTTATATATGGTTTTGATGATTAAAAAAAAAGATAATAGAAAAAAGAGATTTTTTTTTGGTAATCATAGAGTAAGAGAGAATGTTGCAATTGTACAGGTAGTCCCCAGTTTAAGAACGAGTTGTTCACAAGGTCTGTCCTTAAGTCGAATTTGTATGTAAGAAGAGTATTATTGTATAATACTGTATAAGTAGTATTGTGTAATTAACTCGAACCAATGTGTATTTAACTCAAATTTTGCTACAATAGGCTCTGTTCTTAACTATGAGTCATCCATAAACCAGGAATTCTTAACCTGGAGACTACCTGTACTTATACTTGGTGCAAAGGAAATTGGAATCTCCTTCTATTTTTTCTTTTTTACTCTTTTTTTCTCTATTTTTTTCTTTTTCTCTCTATTTCCTTTCTTCTTTACTATTTACTCTTAGTTTGTGTTTTTACTTGTTTTGTAAAACTTTTAATTAAAAAAATTATTAAAACAAAAATTAGGATATCTCCCTCTGCAGTTTTAAGAAGTAATTGAAAGAATCCTTCATACAACTCAGTTGTATTAAAACAAAACATAAATTAAGACAATTGTAATTTTTCCAGATTCAGTCTAAAAACATAATATGAAATTTCCTTCCTCATCTGGGATTTGTTTTTCTAGAGTCCATGATAATTTTTTCATATATGTAGCTACTCCATTTTTCCCCATATGGGGCCACACATTTTTGACTGAGATATTTGCATTCCAACAAACCAAGATTGTCATTTTTAGTGTATGTCTCTAGAAAACATATACAGATGGTCCTCACTTACCAACCATTCATTCAGTGACCATTTAAAGTTACAATGGTGCTGAAAAAATAACTTTATGGCTCATTTACGACCTTCTTAGCATCCCGCAGTCACGTGATCACCACTACAGTCAGTACATGTTGTCCTATGCCTGACCTGTGTTGTTTTTTCTTTTCCCCTCTTGCAGAGCAGAGAGATTGGAGAAAAGGGGACTGCAAGAGGGTAAGCATCGAGAGCAATGTGATCACACTGGCAGCAGGAAAGGGTCAGGCAAAGGAGAGATTGCCTACAGAAATGGCTTGCGTTTCCCCCCCCCCAGACCAGAGATATTGGAGAGAGAGAGTTTTCAAGAGAGTACTGTGAGCTGTTTGTGTAGCGTGCCTCTGGCTCCCAGCCCTGGGCTGCCAGTGCAATTGCATTGCTTTCGATGTGTAGAAGAGCAAACAGCTGACTCTCTTGAAATCTCTCTCTCACCAATCTCTCCACTCTGGGGTGGGGGGGGAGGCAGATGATTTCTGTAGGTAATCTCTCCTTTGCCTGACACTCCCCCCCCCAGAGAAGAGAGATTGGAGAGGAATTTCAAGAGAGTAATGTTTGCTCTTCCACACATCGAAAGCAATGTGATTGGGCCAACAGCAGAAAGGTTCAAGGCAAAGGAAAAATTGCCTACAGAAATTGCTTGCTTTTTTTCTCCCCCCCCCACCTCACAGAGCAGAGAGATTGGAGAGAAAGGGTTTCAAGAGAGTAAGCTGTTTACATAGTATAGTGCAATCGCATTGCTTTCAATGTGTACAAGGCAGGCAGTTGAGCATTCCAAAGGGCAGGGGAGTGGTTAGGAAGCAAACAAAAGTCAAAGGCACGAAACCTGAATAGTCTTTCCAGCCACCTCATTTAACGGCAGAGTTGCCAGTAATATGTGCTTTTTCCTTTTTTTAACTTAAAAAATATTGCTTTTTATTTTAAATGGACTACTCAATCCATTAATATTAGTTGAAAATATTTTGATTTGATCCACTATAACAATTCTTAGGTTAATTTATAAAGAAATGCCAGCTGCTTGGTCCAGGTTTTGATCTTCTGTCCTTGGATTTCATTCCCCTGCTCAGTTACAGATAAGGATTCAAGCATTCTGTTAGCATTGTTGACAGAATATACAAAAGCTTTGACTGTATTCAAAAAGACCTCCAGACAAAATGGAATAGCCCATCTATAATTTAATTGTTCTTTCCAATAAGTGTCCTTGTAAACAAAATTTGCAGTTCTAAATTTTATTAAAATTAAAATGTTGAACCATTGAGCTGTAAAAAAGAATACATTCAAAAGTCAGCCTAGAAAATTAATTAGGTTAATAAACTGTCCAATCAAATGTGGAAAAAAGAGTAATAAATCCCAATCAGAAGTTTCAACAAAGGTTCAGAAAGAAACTGTTTAGAAGAGATGAATAAATACAATAAGAGGAAGAAACTAAAAACCTGAAAGTTCACTGTGGGTATCTCTCATAAACTCTGCAATGACTATTTGAAGATAGATGTAATGTCTCCTGAAGATTTATAATCCACTCAGTTCACCTCTCTGGAATAGTCCCAGAAGAAAATTGCTGTTCTGTCAGATTTTTGGCAATTAACAGCTAGGAATGCTGCTTTCTGCAATGAGGAAGGAGAGGAATAGAACAGTCTCTTTGCTGTAAAAAAAAATAAAAAAATTGCTATCTCCCTAATGAACCGCAATCTTGGACCTCTGTAAAAAAAGGACATAAAGCTACAATGTACAAGACTTTTAAAAATGAAGGTCGAGCATCTCAAATATGACCTATTATGAAGCATTCCAATGCATATTAATAACTGATGACAAAGAGAAAGTTTAGGTAAAAGGGAGTACAAAGAGGATACAACTAAATCCCCTTTGACATATAGCCTGAGAATCCCCATTCCTATAAGCTAACACTTCAACAGCTCATATCTTGAACAACATGATGGTTTATTCATTTCTGTGAAAAAGGGGGGGATAAGTTAAATCCAAAGTAGCCTTATAGTTTAAGATCTACTGAAATTTTTGATACTGAGGTTAAAAGTTTCCCAATGTTCACACAAAATGAAGATCTCCAATTCCTTATTCATTCTGTAAAATATCCATATCACATTGATTTATCAATACCAGGGCCATAAGATTTAGTGATCTTTGACTATTAGCTTTATAGTGTGAAAAATTAGATAAGATTATTGAGTCTTTGCTTTAGATGTTGGGATACACAGAGAATTTGGAGCCGTTTTATGAATTCTTTGGGAAAGATAATTTACATATATTTTATATCAAAAGCTTCTTCCTCAAACAATAGAATTGCAGTTTTGTCTTTTCTCTCTTTGTTCAGTCAGATCCATTACTAGCCAAATATCCATGTCTAGTTTTGATCAACCCCAGTTGACCATTCTTGACACTAAAGAAATCACTTTTTGAAGTTGTTGACAAAACTAATAGTTACAGCTATCAAAACTGGGAATTATACAGTCCTGAAGATAAAAAAATTCAATTTTACTCTAAAATATATAATACTGCAAACCTGAGAACGTACCCCATGAAGATATAGAAGCTTCTTAAGCTAAAACTGACCTTCTGCAATTAGATTCCTTACAACAGTTAATATTTGCTGCTTCGACTATGCACGAAATCCAAGAAATTATTTTGAATATGAGTAGGGGTAAAGCAGCAGGAATGGTGATGGGTGCACTATTGGAAGGCCTGAAAGACCAGGTTAGGGACAGATCATCATGAAGAAAATCTATCTATGGTTGCTTAGAATCAACAATGACTTGATAGCACATTTATTTATTTATTTATTTATTTAATTAATTTCTCCCCCGCCCATCTCCCCCCAATGGGGGAACTCTGGGCGACTCACAAACATTAAAACCATAAATATATATAAATACATAAAACATCAATTTAAAAACATTACTAAAAAGAAAAGGAGAGTCCAAGAGATGAAGAATGTGGAGCTGAAGGCAGCAGGCTTCTATGGGGCTAGCCATCCCCACGCTTGAAATATTCCCTCCCCACCCCAGGCCAAGTGGCAGAACCAGGTCTTCAAAGCCCTATGGAAGGCCAGGAGTGAGGGGGCCAATTGCACCTCCGCGGTCAGAATGTTCCAAAGAACGGGGGACTGATGGATCTCCTGTGTAATGGTACAAAATATTTAGTGATATATTTGCCCCTAACATGTTTTCAATTATAGCAGGAGATTTTTGGAAGTGGCATTTTTATCTTTTTCATTTTATGAAGGATATATTACAATTATGTTAAAAAAAAAAAACAAGGACACTCAGTGCTTTACAGATAGATATACACAATTAAAATGTTCACAGTAAAAAGTTAAAACCTAGTAGAAAAACAATAAAACAATAAAGATCATCAGTCCCCAAATGCTTTACAAAAGAGTTTTGATTTAAGCTGTTTGCAGAAGGCAGGTAAGAAAGGAGCCAGGAGGCCGTTCTGAAGTGCCAGTGCTGCCACTGAGGAGTGGCCTTAGAAGTGGGGACCATACACTCCTCCTGGAAGTCTGTACAAGTTGGGCCAATTCCAGCTGGGGAAAGTGATCCTGAAGGTGCCAAACCATATTAGAAGTATTTTTTTAGTCTTGGGATTGGGAACAGCAGCACCATAAAGAATGTTCAGATTTCACACCTATCTTTGTGAACAATCCTGCTGCATCTGTCCTAATACTTGAAATCTCTGCTGTCTTGCAGTATTAACAGCGAACAAGTTAACTCTGCTGATGTGTGGTATTTCACATTCATCATATGCTATATTTTGCATGAACCCTTTAGGTGGTATCTTGCGAATTACATCTACAATGGCTATGAAGGTATCCTTGAGCATCCAAATATTCTTCAGAATTTTCTATCTTATTGCATACAGAGCACTAATAGTAATACTGATAGTATCTGATGAGAAAGAATCTAATAATCTAATAATAATAATAATAATCAGTGAAACGTATGACTAGATTTCTGCTCATAAAATAACATGGTATCTATCTAAATGCAAAAAGAAACATTTTAGGACATGCTTTATTTGATCATTTCTTGCATTCTGAGCTTTTTGTTTTTTGGGGTTTTTTTTACTATTCCAGGGAATCTTTTCTTCAAGATTGGTGGATTGTTTACATAAGAAGCTGGCAATTTGCAACTCTTGAACCCTATTTTTTTTTTTTTTTTTTTGCAAATACACTATTTTCCCTAAACATGGCACAGAAAATTAGTAACAGTTTCCCACCATTTTGAGAAAGAAGATATAGAAGAGTTGTGTATGCCCAAAAGATGTTTAATACAGAGTAGAAAAAAGAACAAAAGAACAAATTAAGACCCAGAAAAAAATCCCACAAAACTATGGTATAGATTTTGAGAACCTATGGCCAAGTTTGTTTTGGTGTAACCAGGCTTCTGGTATGTTACTCCACACTTTGAGAGATCTGAGGATTTGTGGCACACAAAACAAACATAAATAGGTCAGGAGTCATTAATTAAGAATCTGACTAAATATGTTCATACACAACATGGGTAGCAGCACAAAAATCTAATATTTGTAACAAGCCCCTTTTTTAAAAAGTGTGGAGGAAACACCATATTCCGGGGTTTGTTAACAGAGCTAATATAGTACTTGCTATCATACTGAGCAACATGCTTTGAATATCTCTATATCTGATGTGCTAAATATTATCCCTTCCTTACATTTAGTCATATCTTCCAGCTGCCACACGTATACTTTGCTAAAGCCCAACACACATAGAAGCCACAGGTACGTGAAGCTCTTCTGCTTTTTGTTTTGGACTTAGAGTGGTTCTGTAACCACACTGTGAATATTGATACCAATCCTATAAGGTTCTTCAATTCTAATGATGTTGAAAGACTGAGACAAAGGGTTGGTTAAAAACTATATAGTAAATTTGGTGGGAAAAGCTACATAAAGTTACAACTTTCTTTAAAAACATGCACATAATTCCACTTAAAACTAGTAAGAAATACTCATCCAAATCCAGTTGCAAAGCACCTAAAACTCAAAGCAGACAAGCTGACAAATGTTACCACATTGTTTAAAAGTATACCCTCCTCGTGTACTGGGGAAAAAACTAAGTTATTCAGAATTGTTTCTCCAAGAGAAACAAGCACATACACTCCAAAAACTTCAAAGCCCTTTGCCCTATCGCAATTCCCCGAGCATTCTGTCATCTCCCACTTCTCACACATATACATTTAGGAACATTTTTTAAGAGTGTTGAGAGCCATCTTTACTGGGGAAAGAACCAAATAATAAATGAACTTGTATTTCATTTCAAAAGATGTTGATACACAACATCTTTTAAAATTTACTAGGACAATTTTGACATTATTAAAGGGGCAAAGAAAAAATGGAGGTTAGTCTATTACTATGCCTAATTAAAAACACATAAAGGCGGCAAATGTCTCAAATGGAGGCTAAGCACTTTACAATTTTATTATGCTTATTCCTTATAGTCTACTTTTTACATTAAAATTGAATACACTAAAGATTCAATTACCAGTTTAGTTTTGTATACTTTTTACTGTCGGTTGTAAACTAATAGGGTATTTATGAATGTATTATTATTAAAGTGATACCCCATCTTTCTGCTTATATAAGCACTCAAAGTGCTATTTAGTTCTGAGGCACAATTGACTCCTGACAATACACACATTGCTGGAATATAATCTAAAGGCGCAAACAAGTATGTTCTATTTGATTTTTTTTCACACATCACTTTGTCCTGTTTACCATTAAAGACATTTAGAATGGCAGAAAAGATTTTGCCCCTTTGATTTTCTTCTTCATTCCATTGCAAGTAAGGGAAAGTCCAGCATAATGACGCTTCAGTGTTTCCAACCTCTCTTTCATTATCTCAGCAGCATCAACTTTCTCCTCAAAGTCCCTCAATAACAATGTATTTCCAAGTAAACCACATTTCTGCTGAAGCCTCTGATTGTCTATTCGCAATTTATCACGGACCTGCTTTGTCCTTGTTAGTATATCTCTGTTTTGGGCTACTAGACCCTCCACTGCCATTAGCTTAGCCTTTTGGCCTTGATTCTCTGCTTCCACAAATTGCAGTTTTTCTTTTACTTGAGACAGGATTTGCACTGTATTGGTGACCTTTCTCCGGAGCTTCAGAAGTTCCTCATTACGCTCTTCAATCTTCTCATTGTAGGTCTGGTTTTCTATCTTCAGCTGCTCAAAGTCTATTAAGTGCAGGCCTTCTGCCAGTTCTTCTTGGGCTTTTAGACTTGCATCAAGTTTTTGGATCCTGTGTTTAAATTTTATATTTTCAAGACGAACCTAAAATGATAAAAACTGGGGCTAATGATACCACCAAATAATTGTTTTATGTTGGAGCAATACTAATTTGAAATACTGGTTTGGCATGCCATGGGAACATAGCCATTCTCTGGGTTAGAGATCTGGAAAATAGCTCTGAAGAGTCTTTAGGAGTGCTTTGCAAAGACCTCTGCAGTCAATTAAAGAGAAACCCTCTTTTTCTGATCTCTGATAAGTTACAGGGCAATTTTGTCCACACTTTCAGATAAGCCCCACCAACCTATTCCTAAAAGACCATGGGATTTGAGGTTTAGTTTTCATTAACACAATCACAGATGAATCTAATATATTTTGATTTTAATAGAATTTGCCCCAGATTTTAACCTTGCAAATAAGTCCAATTGAGTTGGACAGAACTGGCCTTGATAGATTAACTTTTCCCCTATGACCAGTTGCGGAACACAGTCCTGATATGATAGCCAACAAAACTGTATAATTTCCAAAAGAGGAATCACACTTTCATCACACTACATATTTTTAGCTTGGGTGTGCTCCTGGACTTAGCTTTACATCTGGATGCCCAGGGCCTTACTTGCAACCTGCCACTATCAGAGGCACATTTGATGAGAATATAGAGAGGGCTTTCTTTATGGCTGCTCCAGTCTTTGGACATCAAGGCAGGCCTCTGTCATGTGAGTGAGTTATTGTTGATGGTGCTGGATGGCATACTGCATTCTATGGCATCTTTGAATGATATTGTTAGCCATCTTGAGCACCATTCAATATGTGGATCACCCCATCAAGTCCCACAATAAATGGAATATATAAGACTTCAAGCTCGTCTTGGTTATTTCCTATACTTTGAATTTTAGAATACACCAAGTCATGGGCATGAACTTTATGAATCAATGTCCTTCCTGATTTTGTAATTGAATGCTTTAATGGATCATTCAACTATTACTTTCTGTGACTGCTTCTTTTTAGCAAACATATTTGTCATCTATACCAATGACTCTTGACGGCTTACAACTAGAATACAATGGAGTTCATGTGATTAGGTGGTCATAGACCCTATGAAAAAAGGGAACACTATAGAAAGAACATTAAAATGGGCTCAAAAAGCAACTGATAAATAATACACCTGTTTCAGCAAAGCAGTGATATCACAACTTCAAGATGCACTACTCACCAGCTCTGGGAGGCAACTGTAGAATAAGGAAATATAAGGAAATTGCAGAGAAGCTAAATAATTTCTCAAGTTTACTACAGAATACATAGAGCAGAAATTTAAACTGATATTTTCAGGAAAGGTATACAAAATAAAAAGAATGAATGTACACATCCATGTCCAATTGGCACTTTCCTTCTGCCTACTGTGGCCCTATTCTCAAAGCATGGCCTCTAGTTGCCCAATGGTTTCCTACTTCTGATATACAAGCAGATGTTGTGCAGACAAGTATGGAGACTGGGATGATCCAGCAGGTACTATTTACTTGGACTTTCAAAGGTTTTGTGATACAGTCCTTGACCACTGTATTCCTGGCTACCATGAGAACAGAACAGTAGACTTCGTTATCATCCAGTATAACTCTTAAGTTTGGGGTGTTTATCCTCCCCTTACTGTTCTTTCATCAGTTAAGCCAGTGAAAGATTGAATAGAGAAGAACAAACTGAAACTTAGTCTAGACAAGCAGTTGTTTTACAAGAGTTCATATTAATCCTGATAAAAAGCTTTATAAACTAAAAGAAAATGAATTGTTCCTCAACATCCTGTTGCTGTAGCACAAGTACTAATCTAGGCTATGTATCTGCAGTAGATTAGTTTCTGCCATAATAACGGTTTACTTACTTTGCAAGTTAGGAATTTTACAGGGCTTATTTGCAAGGATGGGCATAACAGTGCAAGATCCAGGAAATGCTTGGTTTGGATTAACTTTGCTTTATCTAAGAATGACATTTCAATGTGTTTCAATTCCTCCTAGTCTTGAAGTTGTTGGTGTCCTTAACAGGCTTTACACTTAGGAGATGCTATATGCCTGTTCAGTGTAAGTCTCAAAGACTCCTTCAACTGAAAGCAGTAGAAAAAGAAACTGCCACATCTTAAAATTAATGAATGCCATTATCCCAACAGCAGGCTGCTTAGACAGGGCATTTTACATCTCTATACAGGGCTCACCTCTGTCATCTCCCTTTCCTTGTTTTGTTCTTTAGCTTGGATCTTGTCTACTTCCCTGATGGCAGCTTGTTTGCCTCCCAGCCGCCGCCCCATGGTATATACAGCTACCTCCTTCTTGACTGCCTGGTAGGTCTTCCATTCACTGTCCACCTTGGCCAGTTTCTGACTGCAGGACCGCTGCAGAGCATCGATCTCTTTCTGGTACCAGGCCATCTCCTCCGCCTGTTGGTTCCGCAGCTCCTCTAGCATGGCCAGGTAGCGGCCGTAGCGCTGCTCCCGGTCCGAGACGTGCTGCACTAGTTCTTCTCGGACGCGCTCCTTGCCCTTGGCCTTGTTCAAGAGCTCGGCCAGTTTGCTCTGCAGCTTCGTGTTGTAGTGGCGGAGGCGGCCTCGCTCTGCCAGCAGCTGCCGGTACTGCTCCATGAGTTCAATTCGCCGCCGGTGTTCCTCCGCGGCGCGCTGCTCTATCTGCTCCTCCGTCTCTTGTCCCTCCTCGCCCGCTTCGCTCTCGGGGCTGCCACCCACGACTAAGGACCGGCTGCTCAGGTGCCTCTGCTCCAGCACCCAGAGGCTTTGGCTGATCCTGCCGCCCAGTTCCACGCCCACCTGCAACGGAGGCGGCTCCAGCAGCTCGCCCTCAGAGAAGGAGGCGCTGGTGGGCAATTCGCCGAGGAGCGTTACCTGGGAGGGAACCCGCTGCGCCCTGCTCACTTCGGTCAGTTTCTCCAGAGAAGGAATCGCCGACGGTGCCGTGCTGTCCTCCACATCCTTCGCTGCCTCTGCTTCCCCCAGATCTTCGCTCGAGGTTGGGTGCTCCGGATGCTCCTTCGCCAGAGCCTCCTTGTCCGCTTCTGCTACCGCTGGCGGCTCTTCAGCCGTTAGCTCTGGCTTCTCTCCTATGGTCGCCTCCTCTCCCGGTCCTTCCTTGGCCGGTGTGGGCGGCTCTTCAGAAGGGGGGCTCTTCACGACCTCTGCTGTCTCCGCATCCCCGGGCGACTTCTGTCGCTCTGGGGAAATCGGGACAGCAGAATCCTCAGGATCTTCGGGTATCGGACTAGGGGCCTCTTTCTTCATCTTCTCCATGGCATCCCAGCTGCCGATCCACTCTTCTCTCTCCGTAAACGAACTGCTTTGCTACGTCGCTAGGCAACAAAAGTTCCTTTGGTCAACCAATGGGAAGAAAGTAAGAGAAGCGAGGCTTGATTGGAGGTTGCGCGTGGAACAGCGTAACAAATTTCGAAGCTGATTGGCTATTTGCTCTTGGGACACACCCACAAAGTTTTGCCTTGGTTAGTGGGCGGGAGTTGTTCCCTGTCGCAAACTTGGACGTCAAAGCTGCGCTGCTCTTTTTGCCTTTGAGGGGGAAAGCAAGATGGCGGAACTAGGGAAAAAGTATTGCGTGTACTGCTTGGCTGAGGTTAGCTCGCTCCGTTTTCGCTGCACCGAATGTACCGACATCGAACTTTGTCCCGAATGCTTCTCAGCGGGCGCCGAGATTGGCCCGCATAGACGCTGGCACGGCTACCAGCTGGTAGATGGTGGGCGCTTCACGCTCTGGGGTGCCGAGGCCGAGGGTGGCTGGAGCAGCCGCGAGGAGCAGCTCTTACTGGATGCTATCGAGCAGTTCGGCTTCGGCAACTGGGTGAGAAGTTCCATGCTGGTTTGTCATCCGGCCCTCTCCTTCCGGGGCGGGGAAATTCTCCTGTTCCCGTAGCGGTTCCTGAGTTCTCATTTTCAATAGCACGACTGTTGTCCATGGAGCTGGGCTCTTGTTCAGTTAAGGGGAAAAGAATGGCTGGAAATATTGGGCAAAGCTGAAGGTGGTTACTTATTCCCTGTTCCTTATTCTGGTCAAACATTCAAAACACAAGTCAAGCAATAGAGTGAATACAAACCCAAACTTTATACATTATTGGACTTAAAATTAACCTAAATTTATCTCTGTCAGATCTCTGTAATCAGACACACTGCGTTTCAATTTACCCAGTAATTCAGTATAATAAAAATAATTGTTTTTGTACAAACAAAAACATGGTGAATAATCTATATATCCAAAACGCTGCATCTCACATTTGAGCAACCCAAAATCATACAATCATGTTTAGCCAACTGCCCTGAAAAGTGATGGGAATGTATCTTGTTTGGCCCTAAGCTGGGTGCATGACACCTATCTTGCTCAAAGTAAGCAGAAATGAATAAGTAATCATATATCTACATCCAAAAGCATAGGTAGCCACACCAAATCATACATCCACATGCCCAAGAGAGTCCTTGATGTAATGGGAATATATTTTGTCTAGCTCAAACTTTACCTGTTTGTGCATGGTACTCTCAATAGAGGCACACCATTCCAATTTTGAATAGAAGTAACTTGGTCTCTGTACTGTGCAGAAGTGTAAGAGTTAGTTGAAAAGATTTCTTTTACAGTGATTAGTGTAAAGGATGAAATCAGATGACCCACTGTTCAGTAAGACATATCTCCAAGGAGGAATGAAACTAGGAAAAATGTGTATGGAAAAATGCTAAGTAAAGACACACTTAAAAATCACTGTTGTGCTAGGATATGTATAGTGGAAGTAGTTACAAAATGAAAATTTATATAGCTTGACAAATTTGAAATGAAGGAAATTTTGACTGTCAAATGTTTCTAAATTGTTTCAGGACTATATAAATATACTGAATAGATATTAGATGCTAGATGCTTCAGAAAATGAACCATGTAAACCTTAACATTGTTAACCAAAATAGTGTTGTATCACCATTCATATAATGGATGTTTGTCAGAATTTCAGTCTTTCATTGCATTTGTCAGTTTTTAGACTGCTCAAGTGGAATTACCTCATAGATCATCTGGAACTGTGGTTATATGATTTCAGGTTGCCTAAAATTATTTGGGGTACAGATGCATCATCATCATCATTCATTAACTATTTTGAGCAAGATAGGTTTGTTGTACCATAGTTAATGATGCTGTGCATATAGAGAAAGGTTTGGTCTGGACAAGGTACATTCCTATCACATTCAGGACAATGAGCTAACATGGGTATATGACTTAGGATGGCCCAAAGCTAATGGAAAGGCAATGTATACTGATTAGTGGTATAACGTACCATTTGTTTTCTGCTTAATTTTAGGTCCAAAATTTATATAAACTCTAGGTTTATATTTGCTTTTCTGATTGAGCTTCTTTTGAAGTTTTGTGCAAATAAGGAACTGAAACTAAGTAATCAACTTGTCTCATAATATTAGTTGGAATATTAACTATAATAATTACTAATATTCCAATATTAGTTGGAATCTCACCCATTCTAAATGTCAGCTGTTTCCGCCTTTTCTCTTGTGTTTTAACTGTTGTTAAAAATAAATTGTAATGAGAGTTTGCCAATAAAATGTTGAAAAAATACTTAGTGCTTTCCAGACTATTAGGTGGCAGCTGTGAGCAGGTTCACTTGTAGCTATTTACTGCATTCTAGATCAAATAATCTGGTAACTGTTGCACATGCATTGGTTATTGTACTAAATTAAACTTCTAAATTTAAATTAGTTTTAATGGACTATTATAATATGTGTCCTCAGAAACCAGCTGGTGTGGAATGCGGTGGCTGAGTTACTTTTTAAATATGCTTATCAGATGACATTTTGGGTGTGTTCACACGTATCAGAATTTAGCTTTGGCTTTGAGAAGAAAGTAGAAATGGTTGCTTAGCTCAGGGAAAGTAAAATATGTGAGAAAAGGACTCAGAATAGTCCTGCCCTGTTATCCTTTAAAAAGGGGCAGTTAATGTTTTCGACAGGCTTTTAAGATTTTTAGTATGCATTACAACAATAAAATAGCATTTCTAGAATTCCTGCTGTGTCTGTTTCTTGATCTGGACTACCTTGAATGGCTAATATCACACCAGATGCTGCTTTTTGGTTAACTTAATCCAGATTTACTCTATTAATCCAATTTTATGGATCTGCATGACATTCTGAACCATATATTTATGACATAAGCTGAGTTTCTACAATATGCTAGGCAATAATGTGATTAATTAATTTGTAAAAATAGCTTTTAAGCAGAAGACAACAGGTACTTTCTCAGCCAAATGTAAAGGATGCTTTTAAAAGCTTATGTGAACTGGGACTGAGGTATTTAAAAAATCTGGTCCTACAACATCCAGGTGACCCTATGAGGTCCTCAGACAACTTTTGCACTGTTTTTTTTTATTGTGAATATACAATATAGCACTTTCTCTGCTGTATCTTTCAAGATGAATGGTACTTCTATAAAGGCTATAGTAATCTGGTTTCTAAAGGGCAGAAGAGTTTTTAAAAATATTCCAAATAAAGATGGCTTTATGACTGTATTACCAGTCTGAAAAAACTATAGTTTTAATGTGATTTCTTGAAGCTTAACTTGATTTATGTTTAGGATTTTCTAGTTTGAGTACACTGTTGATACTGTAGTTTGATTGTGAATTGTAAGTTTGCTTTGTTTGAAAGACCTTTGCTGGGTTCACAAATGGGTTCTCATTACTACTAATCCTAATAGAATTGATCAATACTACTAGTGTTCTTATATGCCAATCAAGCTCTGTGTGTGTGTGTGTGTAAAAAATTAAAATTAGATCCCATTCTAAAATTAAATTTAAGGGAATTAATTTTTTCAAGAATGCAAAAAGTTGAATTTAGAACATCACGTTCATTGGTTGTACTTAAAAGAATGTGAAATGTTGGGTTCTGACAAATATTACTTGTATCTATATCTAGTACATGTATGTTCTTGAGACAGATAATTCAAAAAATTTTCTTCTTTATTGTAGGAAGATATGGCTACTCATGTTGGAGCATCACGAACTCCTCAAGAAGTTATGGAACACTACGTAAGCATGTATATACATGGCAATCTTGGAAAAGCCTGCATTCCTGACATTATTCCAAACAGAGTGACTGATCATACTTGCCCAAGTGGTGGTCCACTTTCTCCTAGCCTTACCATGCCTCTGCCACCTTTAGATATATCAGTGGCTGAACAACAGCAGCTTGGATATATGCCACTTCGAGATGATTATGAGATTGAGTATGATCAAGATGCTGAGACTCTAATTAGTGGCCTTTCAGTTAATTATGATGATGATGATGTGGAAATAGAATTAAAAAGAGCTCATGTGGATATGTATGTAAGAAAACTGAAGGAGAGGCAGCGACGAAAGAACATTGCCCGTGACTACAACTTGGTTCCTGCTTTTTTAGGGAAGGATAGGCGAGATAAAGAAAAACCTTCAAAACGCAAAACTACAAAAGAAGAAAAGGAACTGAGGTTAAAACTCAGGTCTCTTTACCAGTTTATGTCTTGCAAAGAATTTGATGATTTCTTTGAAAACCTGCACAAGGAAAAGGTACTTCGAACAAAAATAAGAGAACTCCAACGGTATCGCCGAAATGGCATAACAAAAATGGAAGAGTCTGCAGAATATGAAGCAGCTAGACACAAACGAGAGAAAAGGAAAGAAAATAAAAACATTGGTACTTCTAAAAGAGGAAAGGAGGATGGTAAAGATGGAGAATTCTCTGCAATTGAAAACCTTCCTGGCTTTGAACTATTGTCTGACCGAGAGAAAGTACTTTGTAATTCTATTAATCTGAGTCCAGCACGTTATGTGACTGTTAAAACTATAATTATTAAAGATCATCTCCAAAAAAGGCAGGGCATCCCCTCAAAAAGTCGCCTTCCTAGTTACTTGGATAAGATACTAAAGAAAAGGATTTTGAATTTTTTGACAGAAAGTGGTTGGATATCCAGGGATGCTTCTTAAATCTTGACTACTTTGAAATAGCATCAGTATGAACAGAGGAACCATCATTGGCCATTGATCTAGTTACCAGCCTTTTTAAACATCTAAGATCTTGTAAAAAGCTCACTCCTGAACAACTGGAATTTTCACTTAAAGGATCATGTAAATGTTAGGTCTTATTTTGTGAACCACTTTACATGTCACCTTAAAAGAACACACTGTGGGTGAAGTGGCTCGTTTTACCTGACCAGTGTATCAGAAGTGAGATGTGAAACTCTGACAATACTTACTGAACTCTACCTCTGCTGCACAAGCTTGTATTTTAGACATGATGCTGGCTAAAGTCGCTATCCTCCACACATTTACTTGGAAGTATGCCCACTACATTCAGTGGTATTTACTGTCAAGTAAGACCATATCAGATCGGGCTACTTATGTATCTTACTAAATCCTGGGTAACGAACTTGAACACAAATCACGATTTCATATTGCATATGTATACTATGAGTTTGTTACATTTTTTCACAAGCCAATGCATTCTGTTATATTGCCACAAGAGCACAGAGAATGCAACACTGAGTAATATAAAATGGTTTAGCACAACACATCATATAAAGTAGCTCCACTATCTAGCTTGCATAGAATTGGAAACTTTCAGCAAATAACAGGCATTCCAGTTGTAAACATAGTGGTTGGTTAGCTAACTGCTTTGGTTTATGTACTAATGTTCCACTTCTGTACAATTTGAAAAATGAAAGAAGGAATCTGCATGTGGTTTCATTTAAATATAAGCATCATCTGAGAAAATGGGAATTATAGAGTTTATGAGAATATAATTGGACTATACTGATATAAGATGCTTAACTGTGCACTGCTTGTCACTAACCAACCCAAACTGTTCTTCAGGTTTGTATTTGTTGTATGTAGAGTTTAAATACTCTTTCCCAGTCTCGGGCAAGAATCCCAAAATGGGAAACATACATACAGTCAGACTGCACATGGATATAACAGGTGAGCACACAGTACGATTAATGTATGATGCTGTGTGTACCTCAGATGTTTTAACATAGCAGTTGACACAAAGGATGGACTGTTGTCCTGAAAGGACTCTGTTTGCTTACCTGTTACTTTTACCACCACTGTAGCCACACATTTTTTACTTAGTGGCCTTTATAATAGTTGTGCTTCCCACATTGCCCTGCAAGCTGCTTCTTAAAAGGGAAAGAGGGACACTTTTCTTGGGTATGAACATCCCAGTTATATATAGGCAAGATTCTGGTAAAACATCCATTACTAAAACTGTACTTCTGGTCCACTCACTTTTCTGGAGAATGAGTCTTGATAGCTTTTTGTTGAGCTTATTCATAAACAGTCTTTCAGGCCCTTGAATGCATAGTTTAATTTACTACATGTGCAGCAGAAGAATAAGTGTTTCATTTGTCAGTGCAACTTAGTTACTAGTAAATGTGCTTTGAATTACAACCTTAAAAGTTTCTTGTGTTCTCAAACTTAGCAATTGGAATCACTATGCAGTTGCATGCAAACGTTCAGAACAAATTGTATGCTTCTGTGAATGTTTAAATGAACAGAAGTGAACAAAACCACTACATGGTACAAAGTTAAACACAGCATCTTTCTGCAAATCTAATTGCGTACCTTGCATATGCAGTTTAGATTAAATTTAAAAAAAAAACAATATTCCAGATACACAACTTTGGATATCCTCTCAGTCAGAATTTCTAGCACCTTTGCTAGAAATAACAGCTTCTGGAATTTTTTTTCTCACTCTTCCTTGCCCAAGTCTTTAAGCTCATATATATTCTTAGGCCCTTGGGTGGGGGGGCTAACATGCAGGCACAGCATGTTTATCTCCCCAAGTCTGGGGACTGTGAAGGCCATTCCAAAACCATTTTCTTTCTTTCCTGCAAGGACTTCATAGTTGATTTGGGTGCGTGTTTTGGACAGTCTTGCTGAAATATCTTACATCTGAAAGAGTGTCCCAACATTATGCATAGTAAGTATGCATTCAGACTTCAACTTCTGTTCACTTATATTTCATTGTAATATACAATTTGATTAGGCATACATAAACCTTTGCATGCAACTGTACATGCTGCATGACAGTAATTTCTACTTAGGTGATGGAACAGTTTTCCTGCTAATACATGCTGATTTATTACCCAGTATAGGACAAGGATAATATTAAGATAGACTTGCAATCAATAGTAATAGATCTGAGTATATCATTCTGCAAACCTTATGCATCTGCCACAAGTATTGTGGCATACATGGGGGCTGGCAACATAATGCATGTAATTTAATCTAAAAAAAATACAAAAATCTCCCTAGAGAAGATATCATGGAACAATATAGCTAAACATTTTTTAAAATTAAAGTTCATATGTTGTCATTTTCTGATGCCAGCACTGTGTGATGGTGCCCAATGGCCAGGGAAAAATTGCAAACACCAGTGTGTACAAAAGTCACCAAAGACCACAGTTCCTGAAGCAGTACCCTTCTTCAGCCTGATGATGAAACCTCATATTTTATGTGACTTTAATCACAAGTGATCTCTCATCACACTAATTTATATTGATAATATATCAACTGCAGTCACAAACGTTACCCCTTCACCCCAAAAGGGCACAATCAAGACAAAATATTAATTGAATAACCATTATCAAAATTAATTGCCTATTAAAGCACTACAGTTAAAAATTATTGATCCCACTCTGTCTATACCAGCTACTTCTTACACACAGACCACTCATACAAAGAAATGCGCATGACACCCCTATTTCCTACCCTCCAGGAAAAATAACAAAAAGAGATGGGGCATAGTAACTTCATTGAGAATAGTAACCATATTGGAAAGAAAACTGGGGAACAAGACTGAAGCAAGATGAGGTGAAAGAGAGAGAGAACTGGACAAAGGAAAGAAGAGAGACAAGCTGCTGTGCTGTTACAGGAAGGAGTGAACTCCAGTAGGAAAGCAGACCTTCCCAAGCAAGAACTGATCTTCAAGGGCATTCACGTTTAGCTGCATGCGACAGTCGTATCTCTTTTTTTGTTTGTTTCCAATAGTGTCTTCTATTCTTAGTGATGTAAGACAACCCTCAATTCAAAGGTAAACAGAAAACAACAGTATTTATAGTAATTGCATATTACTTTAGTGTCATACTATTCTAAGACACCTTCATATGAATTAAAACAGTTATTAGATGCTAAGTGGCATCAACAAGGAATGGTTTCCAAAGACCTCACTGCACACATAGGATGATGCCATTACTGGCTGTGCATGTATGTCTTGCCACTTTTTTTGTCCGATCACAGCTCTATCTCGGCTTAAGGATGGGGCATGGTTGCCTAGAAGTATAAACAACATGACACCAACAGTTCAAAAGATTTAAATTTGGAAATAACCTATATGGCATTCTTGTTGCCCAGTTATTGTGCAGGTTACCCTTGAGGAATCACATTAATGAAAAGGTACTATAAATAATCTGAGGTTGTAATTTATGTTATTAGTTTGTATTCTTTCCACATCATATGCATTCATTTAAAAAACATTTTCAGCACTGCTTTATATGCATTATTACCCATCCATTATTTTCCTCGGTATCCCACCTCATTTGGTGAATCACCCCTATGTTTAGTGGGGCATTATAAAGACATTTAACTAATATTTATGTGATGCTTATTAATTCTTTCAAATTAGACTGCTATGGTTCTTTCACAACACCTACCAATGCAGGCCTTAAAGTACGGCTATGTAATTTATAGCCAATCTTTGATACTAAAGCAACAGTGCCAGGCTCTTTCCCTTCCATGGGGACATGAAATAATGCTTCATGTTCATAAGGATCAAATTTGGCTCCAAGAGGATTCAATTTCACCAATCCATGTTTTTTGAACACTTTCTGTATTTGAACTTCAGTCATGGCAAGACCTTCATAAAGATTTTTCAAATGGGGGTTTTCATCCTTTAGTTCTTCTTTAGGAACGGACTCAGTTGCTTTTTCCAGAACATCAGCAACTTCCAGTAAGTCCTTGCAGAAACTCTGAATTCCTAAAGTGCAAAACCATAGTAAAATTATAGTCAATCCATAAAAATAGGATGATGTTTCAACCACATGTAAAATGGTATTTGAGAACAATGCATTTCACTACATTTTGGTTTTGCTGTAACACACTGAAGCTGAGAATCAGCTAGATCCAGACTGAATTGATCATGCTGCAGTTTCACCAAAATCAACAGAAAAACTTTATCATAACTATCATAAGTACCATTAATTTTGGTGGGACTATAGTGTGACTTTTTAAGTACATACCCAATCAATGGATTTTTAAAAACTACAGCATTAAATTTATGAGAACATGACCAATAATTTAAATCAGACCCACTGTCAGCTCCAATTTATAATAAAAGACCTTCTATGTGGTAAAATAATTGTGCTCTATTTTTTCCCTCAGATTTACAAGGTGCTGAAGATCACCCTCCTGTTTAGTTGTTTTCTAAGGGTTATTTGGCAAATGCAGTTTGTCATTTTCAAATGACAAAGTCTTTATCTTCTGAAATTATTTCTTACAGTTTCTTCAAATAAAGAATCCAGCCCTCACATCCTTTTTGTCTCCCATTCTTACAAAGCCTAAACAAAAAAAAATCAACCATTGGTAACACTTCCAGCAGAAAACTAAATAGGTGGTTTTAGTTTCAATCAATGATCCCAGCATGAATTAAAAAACAAAACAAAACACTAGCAACCATGGTGTCTTGTATAAATTGTAATTGGTTAGCTTGTACAATGTACAAAACCATAAACCATGGTTAACAAATGACAGTAGCTGAGTTCACATATTGAGCCAAGACCAAACAAGCCACATTATGACAGTGTGATGCACAAATCCAGTCAACATGTGTAAGATTCAAAATGTATGTTCATGACTGCACCAATAAGCAAAATGAATATGTACCATATAACTTTGCTTCTTCTACCAATTTCTGAGTCCTCTGCCGCAGATTTTCTGCATCTGCCAGGGCACGTTTATATTTATCCTGAAAAAAAGAAGTGTGGTGATGCAAGATGAAACTCAAGAGGCAGGCAGATTATAGTACTCCTCTCACACCATCCCCATTGATCCATTTAACTTTACAGAGTGAGGTCTTTAATTGTACTTTATTCTGATTTTTTTTTTGTAAGTTCCAAATAGGTGTTACTATAGGTTCAGATGACATGCTAAACTTTTAACTCTAGTTAATGAATCACAAGCAATGTAGGACAGCATGGACATGTATGCATTCTCATTAATCCTTTCTCATGACTTAGGATGAACACTGCCAGTGAGAGATACCAGTCAAATCTGGCTAAAAATATAAAGCAAACTACTACTGCAGCAATTTATCTGTTGAACAGGATGATGGGCACACCTAATGAATCCCTTCTTATATGCACAGAGCAATCTATTGCTTGTTTTGTACACACTGAGCTATGTGTGTTTATGGTTGACTCTGATTTAACATTGGATTACAAACCATTAATCATGGGTTAACATAATACAGATAGTCCTTGACTTATGAGGGCAATTGGGACCGGAATTTCCATCACTGATACGGTCAGAGAGTGCAGCCACATTACTTAGCAATGGCAATCCCTGCAGTCCCGATTGCCACTGTTAACTGAATCCCACAGTTGCAAGGTGAGGCAACTTCCTGCCAGCTTCCCACAACCAAATCAGTGGGGAAGCCAGCAGGAAGTTGCAAGTCCCAGGAGGCCTGCAAGCAGGCTGGCAGGCAGGCAAGTGGCTGCTGCCAGGTGGGGGAGGGCGTGAGGGAATGGGGGGGGAAGTGGGGTGAGGGTTGGGGAAGGCATGGCAAGGGTGCACAGGGGTGTATTAGGGTGTGCAAAGTGCCAGGGAGGTGTAGCCAACGGTCAGGGAGGGTGAAAGAGGATCTGAGGGAGGCGTGGGTTGGGGACGATGTGTGGGGCTGCATAGGAGGAGCAGTGAGGGTGTGCAAGGATACAGGAGAGGTGCAGTGAGGGTCAGGAAGGATGCAAGGAAAATGCGGCACGGGTCAGGGAGGGTGTGAGCGAGGTGTGGCAAGGGTCCGGGAGGGTATGCAAGATTGCATGAGGGAGGCGCAGCAAGGGTTGGGGAGGGTGAGAGGGAGGTGTGACATGGGCCGGGTGTGCAAGGGTGGCACAGCGAGGGTTGGGGAGGGTGTGTGAGGGTGCACGGGGATGCACAAGTGGAGGGGGAGGCGCAGCGAGGGTGCATAGGAATGTGTGAGTGGCCAGCGCAATGCGAGTACAGAGGGATTGGGGGAGTGCACAGGTGGGGGAGACTTATCCCAGTGACTTGTGACCTTCCCTGCTGGCTTCCCCACTGACTTTCTGGGGAAGCCAGCAGGGAAGGTTGCAAACAGCCATCACGTGATCACAGGGCACTGCAAACTGGTCATGTGAGCCAGTTGGCAAGCGCCTAGATTACAATCACATGACTGCAGGGCTGCTGGAATAGCCGGACCTCTGAGGACCAGTCATAACCACCATTTGTTCAGCGCTGTTGTAACTCTGAACAGTCGGTGAATGGCTGTAGGTTGAGGACTACCTGTATAAGAACCCAGCCTAACTGCAGGGATACAGGTAGTCCTCAGTTAACAACCATAATTGAGATCGGGAACTCCATCACTAAGCGATGTGGTCATTAAGTGAAAAATCACATGCCTGCACTGACTTATGACAGCAGTTCCAGTTGTGGTCCTTAAGCAAGTCACACTGTGACCATCATAATTGCACTCTGGTTGCCAAGCACCAGAATCGCAATCACATGACTGCAGGAATGTTGAGACTGCTGCAACTTTGAGAACTGGCCCTAAGTCTCTGTTCGGTGCTTTGTAACTTTGAACGGTCACTGAACAAATGGTCACTAATCAGGGACAATCAGTAGTGGAAATGGCTTTAACAACAGCTGGTTTCACAAAGTACACTAAGGTACTATAATAGATTACAGAATGAACACTTCCCTCTGAATTTCTCACCCATTATCTGCAGCACTACTTAAGGTCAGAGGCCACACATTTCATACATCAAGAGTCACTCCAGTATTGTTTTTTTTTAAATCAAGATCTGAAACCTACAGTAAGCCTTAATTTCAAATGTTGGGTTTTCCAAACTGACCATGACAGCCACTCTAGATTTGTACAACTCATGTACTTTCAGGTAAGTCTCCAAACCTCATTGACAAAATATACAAGACTAAGGATAAGATAGCAAGCACCAATGTGCTCATGTGAATACAGCCAAAGATTCATTAACTTATAACCTTTCACTAATCTTTTGACTTTCTTAAGGCTGAGCATGTCATCCAAACCTGGAATATCCACAATTTTTAATTTGCACCGTGAGTAACCATTAATTCAAATTCTTATTCACATAAACTAGAAATTCTACTTGTTCCCAAAAGACAAAGAAAGTGATGTCTAGGTGATCCTGTTGTCCAGAGTTGCTTAGCAAATTACCCAAGCACTCCTACATGTCTCCTTTGTTTAAAATTGGAAGCAATGGGACACATATTTCTATGGCATTGAAATTAATTTGTTTTTAAGCATGGTACAGCATTAAACTGTCTCCCAGAACACCAATTAGCTCTTTAATTAACTGTATCCATAATAAAACCTAACAATTGCTTTTTTGAAGATGAAACTTCAATACACTGATGAGAGAAAAATAAGTTGCATTTCTACAATTCAGTAAAGTTAAAGTTAGGAGCAGGAAGTAGACTAACTATGCACACATCTCTATCAAACTTGATTTAATATTTTCTCTTAAAAATAAATTAAAAAGCTAGCATGACCCCAAACAGTGTCAACTTCCAGCATCATCCTTATTTCCAATAATGATTCTAGTCCCCACAGGCAATCTTAGATAACAAAACTGTGTGACTGCAGACTGACATTTTGTTTGGAAATGTGTTCATCTGCCCCAAAATAGACCAAGATGGTATTGAAGGGAATGGAGGTAGAGAGTAATGTCACCAGTTTACCTTTTGTTAAACAAGTGTTCTGTGGCTGGTTGGCTGTTCACTGTTACCTTTATGAAATGAACATTCCCTGTGCCATGTGGCTCAATCCCAAGTGCCACTAGACTACAAGAGTTGTTTTCCCTGAAATAAATAATTTAAGAATATACAAGCCAGAAAGATCCTTACAGTTATCTCCTTTAACTGCTCTTCTAGTTTGGTCTTTTCCTCTGTTAATACGTTTGCTTCAGAGCAAGAATCAGGTTTTTGTTCACTGTGGCTCTGGTTTTGTTCTTCTTCCAAATTTGGTCCAGTGTTTTTCTCCTGGGTCACTGTGCAAAGCAGTTGAGAAGACCTGAAACAAGACTGGAATCAATACAGTTCTAACAAATTAGGAATATGAGTGCACACAAGTCCAGGATATTTTAAAGCAAGAAAAAAGTATTATTGCTTTGTATTAGAAAAACAGTTAATATGCTGCTTAACACATTCTGACCCCACACTAGTGTAGCTAGTGTGTCTTTTGCCAAGTGCATACAAACTAGGCATCTCTAGGTGGTCGCTTATCCTTGTATTAAAATTAAGTATTTTAAGCTAAACATATTTAGTTATCCTTTATCTGACATTTCAAAACAACTTAATTTTCAGTTACCTCCCCAGCCATTAAAATGAAGTAAAAAAAAATAGTCTGACATTAAACATGTTTTCACATCATCTATTAAAACACTTTTCTATTAAAAATTTAACATTACCATTGTAGATCCCAAAACAGTGCCAGAAGCATGACCTAACTTTAGGAGGCTTTTAAAAATAAGAAAATAGAATGTTTTTTTGCTTTTGGTAGAATATTTTAACATAATGTTAAAACAAATATGGAGTTAACCCTTAAAATAATATAAATCAGGCAACATTTTATTTCAATCCAATCCTTGGTCCATTCCATCTTCTTTCACAGTCAATCCTATATTTTATTTGGACTCTGCTACATTTCAATAAAGCCCAGATGTTCAACAGTTGTTCTGAGCTACCATTATACACTATGGACATTCATGTCCTTTCTTTCACTATGACCAGTAAACTGCTATTTAATTTTCTGTGGCTTTACAAAGGGGGAATAGAAATACTATCCGGGATTTTAAAAAGCCAGATTTTCTATTATGGGCAGTTGATCATCATTAGGTAAAATTGAAAAGAAAGGGGTGGCTGGGTGGAAAGAAACGGCTTGCTGAGACTTGAAGAAGTGAACAGACTTAATCCAAGGGACTCGCTTGCCTGCTGGATTAAAATACTTGCTGGTCATAGTGAAAGAAAGGACATGAATGTCCATAGGGTATAATGGTAGTTTAGATAACTAGTGAACATCTGGGCTTTACTGAAATGTACCAGAGTGCAAATAAAATATAGAACTGATTGCGAAAGAAGATGGAATGGGCCAAGGATTGGATTGAAACAGAACTGCTTGCTTTCTAGAACTTTTGAATTAGTTTTGAAGATACTTAGAAAGCAGCATACCCTGATGCACACAAGCTTTTCAAAAACTTAAAGAAACTCCTTCGAAAAATCTCCGAGAAAGTTCGAAACCCAAAGACAGGGAAAGTCAGATCATCCGTCCCACTTTCGCAAGAGCAAGGTGGCCCAGCTCTAGACTCTTGTTTCACCACTTCCAGGACAGGCCTTCCTGCCCGGCCACCCCTCCCGGCTCTCGCAGCTTCCCAACTCCAACTCTTCCAAATGTTTTATTTGGTTGAAACCTGTCGCTGCACTACTTGCCACTCTAGGAAAGCTAAAATAGGTCACCTCCCTGAAGAGCCGGAGGCCCTACCCCAAACAGATGCTACGCATCTTCCTCTCGTTCTTTCCCAGCCGCGCTCCTCTCCTCAAAAGAGGGCAGCGCCGCTTCCACCTTTCCCATCTTACCGCCGCGAAGCCCCTGAGAAGAGAAATGCCGCTCGTCCCGCCAGCCGCCGGGCACCGCACACCACAACCGCCGCCATCTCGCCACCTGAGTCCCTTCCGCTTAACTTCCAACGGAAACTGACTCCGACCAATCAGATGGTACATCTGTCGTACTTGGCGGTACACTTAGCCAATCAGGAGCGTCCTTGACACCACGTGCATGAAGAGAAGGCCATCGTCTTCTGCAGTTCAAGAGCGTTTAAGCGGAGGGATCGGTCTTTGCTTTTGCCGAGATAAAGTGATGCTTCATCGGCGCAGTCGTAGTTGCTCCATTTTTCCAGGAATCGAGAAGAAAATGTCTGAGTTCTTGCAACACAAAGTCAAATTTAACTGAATTGTACTTTAGGTGCCTGGGTTGGTCTTCTCTCCTCTCTTTCCTTTCGTGCCTTCGACTCAGTGTTGACTCCTGGTAACTGCCTGGACTAATCCTTGCAGTTTCCTCGGCAAGATTTCAGAAGCGGTTTGCCATTACCTCATCCAAGGGCAGAGAGAGAGTGACCGGCCCAATGTCACTGAGCTGGCTTTGCACCTAAAGCAGTTTCCAGCATGGTGCCTTAACCACTACACCAAATTGCCTCTCTTGCACTAAACTGGCTCTCTGCCTGGGTTTATAACTTAAATCACAACAGCTGCAACGTGCAGAGCTAAATACTAATCAGTCATTAGACAGTATGTGCTGTGAACCTGGCCAATCTCAAACAGGGGCCACATCATGTTTAGCAATGATTTTTTAAATCATGGGTTACTGAAAAAGCTGTAAGTCACACAAATGCTAAACCAAGCCACATTATGGTTGAATTTACATGACACACATTAACCATAGCTACATCTGATCTGAACTTTGGGCATCTGACTTACCCACTGATTCCGTGTCAGAGTGTCTTTCCTGATTGTATGGGAGCAGTCATTTCACACAGCATCCTATCTAGTTTTTCAACATTTAGAAAAACAACAGATTAAGATTAGGGAAAGGTTTAGCCTTCTCTCACCCCCTTTTGCTCCCATTTCACCTCTCCCAACCAGCCAGAAGGGAGGGATGAAAATACCTCCTCCTATAATGCAGCTGGCGGAACCTACTTTTGCATAACTGCACTAGGTTCTCATCTTTCTCTCTCTCTGTCTGGAGACCAAAAGGGAAGGCTAGCCTGAAGTTTTCTTTCTTGTTTTGATATAAGAAGTCATGCATGCCATTCTGGATGACAGTAATCAAATATTGAAAATGTTACTACTATCTAAAGGCTATTCTGATTTTTGCAGCCTAGATCTTGTAACTGTATTTAATTTATTCTTGGGGGCTTCTGGATTAGTTTGGCCATGATCCTGACCCAACCTACTGGGCTTGCAAGGCCCAAGGGCTGTTAACATGCTAACCCATATAAAATGGTCATTTCCAGGTCACAGCTTACTAAGTAATTCAATTACCTGAGTTTGCACAGCACAATGAATCACAAACCACATTTAGCCTAGCATGTTATATGAGCCTGTGTGATTAATTTATGGTTCAGAGTGTATTGCAAAATCAGAAAATTAGATTTAGTAAAACTTGATTGCATTAACTACAGATAAGACTTCCTTCTCCCTGGTTAAATTACCCTCTTCTTCAAGACAAATTATGCTTTATTGCATGCAGAATGGTTGCTGTTTTTTTAAAAAAACAACCATTCTGCAATACTAATGTCTAGTTTTTTAACCTCCTCACCCACAGGCCAAAATAGTATATGCACACATACTAGGAGTATATAGCTTCACGTGTTACAGAGCTCTATTTATATATGCTAATAGTGATTTTGTTCCCTAAATCTATCCTTATGCATCCAAAATGGTATAATCGAGAAATACAAGGGAGGAATTATCAAGTTTGGAGAAAGCACATTTGCATAAAAGCAAAAATTGGGAACAAAACCATTTAAGGAAGTGGGAAAGTAATAAAAGAAAATGGGTAGAAACCATAGCAGGAAGAAACACATTTTAGCTTAGCATGCTATATAAACCTGGTCTACATGGTGGTTAATGGTTTAGTATGTTAAGCAAACCCAGAAAGTTGAGTTAACTGATAAATTGTGGTTAAGTGCAAATGCATTTATGAACAGCAGTTTTAATTCTATTGGTAAGAGCAGATGTTGCAGTTCTAGAAGAAACTATGATTGTGTAGGATAAAGAAAAAAGCTATTAAGAATAGCTTAAATAACTCAGAAAAATAAGTCAGAAAACAATAAAGTCAAGTTGTAGAAAGGAAAAAACAACTGATACCTGAGGATTATTAGACCACTGATATGGGGAAATAATAAATTGTAGTTAAGACATGGTTCAATAAAGATGTAGCCTCAGTAGGGATGGAGGGTGTGTGTGTGCATTTCCTGATGGTCTTAGCCTTTTATGAAACTAATTATACTGTTTTGCAATCTGTCTTCTTTCAGTGCCTTAACCATAACTATTTACAGTAGTACACTTGTAATATGCACAGTAATCTGAAATATGATATACAGTAACCTGGTACACAAATCACACTAAGCCATAAAGAAGTTTGCTTGCTTTTGTCTTACTGTGTAGACTCAGGCAACTGTGGTTTATTTAACAAACCATAATTAACACAAAGACCCAGCTAATGATTTTGAATTGCTTGGAAGAAATAATGGCTTTAAGTTTATCTTCAAGAGACTGCTCATGTCATATATCAGTGCTGAAATGCTGCCCAGATTTGTTTGGGACTGGATGGGGTGGAAGAGGGTGAGGCTTAATTCCAGCAAGACTATCTAATTCCAGAGAGATTCCAACTTTAGTTCTAGACAGGGCCATGCTTCCCTCTGTTCCCACAGCTTGGGAATCCTCTTGGATTCAGAGGGAGGGACTCTGCAGTCAGACTACTGTAATGTGCTCTACACCGGGCAATCCTTGAACAGTGTTCAGAAGCTACAGCTGATTTACAGTGGCCCAATAGTCATGGAGACTTCTCGTTGCACTCACTACTGCCAGAACTGCACTGATTACCACTGGCTTCTGGGTGCAATTCAAGGTACTTCTTGTTACTTTTAAAGCCCTTTATGGCTCAGGGCCTAGATATCTGCAGGATTGCCTTCTCCCAATAATATGCCCCCTCCTCAGGAAACCATCCGCCACCTCCTCAAGAAACCATCGCTAGATCCCACTTTTGTACCACTTTTGTCCAGTTACCCACCTTCCCTTTTTAGGAAAGGTTGTGGAAAATGTGGTAGCATGACAGCTTCAGAGGATCCTGGAGGAAACAGATTATCTGGACCCCTTTCAGTCAAGTTTCAGGCCCGGTTATGGGACAGAAACAGTATTGGTCATACTTTTAGATGATCTCTGGCAAGAGTGGGATGGGGATAGTGCATCCATCCTTGCTCTTCTTGACCTCTTGGCAGCTTTCGATACCATCGACCATGATATCCTTTTGGATCGGCTGCAGGAGTTGGGGCTGGGAGACACAGTTCTGTGCTGGTTCAGCTCCTTCCTCCAAGGCCGATCCCAATTGGTGTTGATAGGGAGAAGTAGTCCGACCCGCGGCCCCTGCTTTGTGGGATGCGTCACAGTTCAGTGCTCTTGCTGCTCCTATTTAACATCTACATAAAACCACTGAGTGAGATTATCCGGCGCCATAGGATGAGGTATCGTCAGTACACTGATGATACTCAAGTATATATCTCCATCCCAGGTGCCCTAAGTAATGCTGTGGCTACCCTTTCGCAGTGCCTGGAGGTTGTAGGGGCTAGGATGGGGGACAACAGGCTTCAACTGAACCCTGGTAAGACAGAGTGGCTGTGGGTATGGGGAGCCTCAAGATCTAGGAGCCTATCATCCTTGGTTCTGAATGGGGTTGCACTACTCCAGACAGAACCGGTTAGTAATCTCAGGCTCTTCCTAGATTCACGACTCCTGTTCGAAGAGCAGGTGGCAGTTGTGGCTAGGAGGGTCTTTGCACAACTCTGTGTCCTGCATCAGTCACGCCTCCTCCTGGATCAGGAGGCCCTCCACGCGTCACTCATGCCCTGGTCACCTCCCATTTGGATTACTGTAATGTGCTGTACATGGTGCTACCCTTGAAGAGTATCTGGAAGCTACAGCTGGCACAAAATGCAGCAGCGCGAACAGTTTTGAATGCCCCCGGGGGGCACATATAACACCTCTTTTACGTGAGCTGCATTGGTTGCCAGTTTGCTTCTGGGTCCAATTCAAGATGTTGGTTATTACCTTAAAGCCCTTCACGGCACAAGACCAGATTATCTGAGGAGCCATCTTGCCCCAGTTATGTCAGCCCACCCCATTCAGTCCAGCAGAAGGGGCATGTTGCGAACCCCACCAGTCAAGGAACTTCAGCTGGCAGGGTCTAGGAAGAGGGCTTTTTCTGCTGTGGCCTCCGCCTTGTGGAACAGCCTGTCACATGAGGTGCGATCCACTCCCACTTTCATGGCATTCCAGAAAAGTGTGAAAACATGGCTATGCCAGATAGCCTGGGGGCCTGATGGGGGCTTGCATTGCTGGAATTGGCTGGTGGGATAATTGAAACTGCTCCCCCTATCATCTTGAATTGTATATAGTCTTTTTATATAGAATTATTTTTAGCTAATTTTAATATGGATATTTATATTTTTACTTTTTGGATTTTAATTGTGAGCCGCCCAGAGCCCACCCTTGAGATAAGATCAAATAGGGTGGGCTTACTCTGCATCTCCTTGCTCGAGGAATGCCATCTGTAAGTACCACAGAAGCAGGCCTTCCCTGTTTGTGCCCTCTTGTGGAAGAGCATTCCCTTAAACTTCCCTTTTGACATTTTGGAAATCTGTTAAAATCCATCTATTTAAACAGGCCTGGGATCTGAATTATTGCTTTTTTCCCCCCCTCAAGCAATGGGAAATTGTTACTTGTGTTTTATTCCTGGATCTTATATAGGCAATATTATTGATTATGTTATATGACAGTACATTATCTTTGTTATATTTTTATTTTGATGTACAGAGCAGGACTTGTACACTCTCAGAATTGGTTCTGATTGGAACATCTAAAAGCCTTGCAAATAAATAAAGTAGATTACATTTATACAGTGGTACCTCGGGTCATGAACTTAATTCGTTCCGCGACTCTGGTCGCGACCCAAATTGGTCGCGACCCGAATCAAATTTTCCCATAAGGTTCAATGTAAATACGGTTAATCCGTTCTGACCCCTACGAATTTGGTTGCCAACCAATTTTGGTCGCGGCCTGAATCAAATTTTCCCATAAGGTTCAATGTAAATACGGTTAATCTGTTCTGAACCATATGTATTTCTTTTTAAACCACAAAAATATGACACAAAGTACAGTACAGTACAGTATGAAGAGAGAGAACACTAACTTTGCTTGAGGCGTGGAGGACAGGAAGGTGGGTGGGGAGGCAGTTATTGTTTGGAGGGAGAGTCCCCCTTCCTGCAAGAAGCCACGACCACATGTGTCAGCAGGGAAAATGGCCGCGGATCCTGTTCGTCACCAGATGCGGAGTTCGCGAACGGAAGCAAAATTTTGCGAACGGTGCTGTTCGTGACCCGAATTGGTCGTGAACAGACGCGTTCATGACCCGAGGTACCACTGTATTATGAAAGATGCCAGTGTCCTCCATTTCTCTTGCTTTTTCAGTTTTTCTTACATAGGTGTACATTCATGGTGCACAATTCTTACCTAGAGTTTTAAGATGAACACAAAGTTGTTGATTTACAACTGATGACAATTGCAATAGGCTACTGGAAGAGAGAGGAAGATTTATTTCATGAATCCTCATTATTGCCATCTAGCTCTTGAGTCCAGTATTTTAACTCAAAGAAGTGTATAATAGCCATAATGTAGATAGAGGTTGTCACTAAACGATTACTTGCTTCCTGACTGGCAGTCTGGTCTCATCGTGTTTTCTACTTGCTCTTTTGTTGGGAGTATCCAGGGTTGCTTTTCACTATTTGAACAAATTGAAATACGATGTAATTTGCTTACTAGAAACACATATAAAGAAGAAAGATATAAAATATTTGATAAATAAGAATTTGGAACAAGAATTTGTTTCAGCTAATTTGAAGAAGATAAATGGACTTGTATTATATGTTAAAAGTTACTTGAAATCACGTTTGTTGTTAATAGATGACCATGGTAGATATGTAGCAGTTGAAGTGGAGATATATGGACTTAAAATGATTGTTATGGGAATATATGCTCCGAACAATGATAAGAGCAAATTTTTTATGCAGCTTTTGAATGAATTGTCAGCTTTCTTATACCAAAGTTGGTGTTTGATCGGAGATTGGAATGGAGTTACTTCACCATTGATTGATAGAACATCTGAAAAGCAAATTAAAACTAAGCAACGAAAATTACCAAAGTCTTTTTCTGATTTAATAGATAATTTGGCATTGGTGGATTCATGGAGATATAAAAATGGATTGGCAAAAGACTTTACTTTTTATTCAGAGAGACATAAACCTTTTTCAAGAATTGATAATGATATGGGTTTCAGCAGACTTGGTAAATAAAATTTCTACAGTGGATATACCAACAAGTTTCAGTGTTGATGGTAAAAGAAATTGAAATAAAATTAAGATATGCTAAACAGAGACATTTTGAATTTGCTGATAAGCCAGGAAGATGGCTAGCATACAAATTAAGGAAAGAGAAAGAGAAAAAAATGATTTTTAAAATTCAAGAAGGAAATGTGGAACTATTGGATAATGAAAAGATTAAAAAACCATTTCATAACTTTTTTTCCCAATTTATATAAAAAACAAGAAATCTCTTTGGAAAAGGTTGATGAATATTTGAATAAGCAAAATTTACCAAAACTTTCACAGTCACAGAAATCAATATTGAACAGTCCTATAACTACTTTTGAAATAGCTGAAGCTATAAAGAGAACTAAATTGGGGAAAGCACCAGGACCTGATGGACTCCCTGCAATATATTATAAATGCTTTGAAGATGAGATTCTTTTACCTTTTTTGATGAACTCTATTTTGCTGGGCGCGGCACTGCCAGATTCATGGAAGGAAGCCAACATTGCGCTTTTACCTAAAGAAGGACAGGATCCTCTCCTAATTAAGAATTATAGTCCAATTTCATTGTTGAATAATGATTATAAAATATTTGCTTCAGTGTTGGCAGAAAGGTTAAAAGAAATCTTACAGGAATGTATTCATCATGACCAATGTGGATTTCTGCCTAAAAGACAATTAAAAGATAATGTCAGAGTTGTGCTGGATATTATAGAATATCTACAACATCATAATGAATGTCAGATGGCTCTTATTTTTTTGGATGCAGAGAAAGCTTTTGACAATTTGAATTGAATTGAATATGTTTAAAGTTTTGGAAAGCATGGACTTTGGAGAACATTTTATACAGGGAATAAAGTCAATTTACACGCCTCAGAAAGCTAGTATTATTGTGAATGAAGAATTAACTGAACCATGTCATATACAAAAAGGAACAAGACAAGGTTGCCCTTTATCGCCTTTGCTCTTTATCTTGGTTCTCGAAGTTTTTAACAGAGATATTAGAAGGGACGAACAAATAAAGGGCTTAAAGATCAAACAAGAGGTTTTTAAACTGAGGGCTTTTGCTGATGACTTAGTTTTGATAGTACAGGATCCTCAGGAATCTGTCGAGCATCTGATGAAGAAACTGAAAGAATTTGGTTCACTGGTGGGTTTTAAAGTAAATAAACGAAAAACAAAAATGTTAATTAAAAATATGATCCTGCCTAATCAAGATCTGTTGATGAGTAAGATGGGCTTCAGGATTGCAAAAAAGGTGTGATATCTGGGGGTGATTTTGTCAACCAAAAATAGTGTGTTGTTCCAGAATAATTATGGTAAAATTTGGAATGAAGTGAAAAAAGATTTGGTAAGATGGGAAAAATTACAACTGTCTCTCATAGGGAGAATCTCTGTGATTAAAATGAATGTTTTGCCTAAGATGTTGTTTCTTTTCCAGACTATACCAGTTTTGACTACAGATTTACTGTTTAAACAGTGGCAGAGAGATATCTAAGTTCCTTTGGCAAGGTAAAAAACTGAGAATTAAATATAAATTGTTACAAGATGCCAAGGAACAAGGAGGTTTGGGTCTGCCTAATTTAACATTGTATTTTGATGCTTGTTGTTTGCTTTGGATGAAGGATTGGATAACCCTGGAGAATAAAAAATTATTACAACTTGAAGGTCATGAATTAAGATTCGGGTGGCATGCCTATCTGTGGTATGATAAAGTTAATAAGGATTCTAAAAACCACTATATTAGGAATGCCTTACTGCGGATCTGGAATAAATATAAGGTAAGATTGTCTCCTAATGTACCATGTGGTTGTCACCTCAGGAAGCATTTACTAGAAGAGAAAATGTGGGAGAAATGAAGTGGTTAAAATATAAAGACTTGTTAAATTTTGAGAAGGGTGAACCAAGTTTCAAAACAAGAGAACAGTTAGAAGGTTTTATATGTGATTGGTTTACTCACATGCAATTGTCTGAATGTTTCAAGCTGGACAAAAAGAATTACAGATTTGCTAATGAAACATCTTATTTTGAGATTCAACTTTGTACAAATGATGAACATGTTATTGCTAAAATGTATAAGATATTGTTACAGATGAATCTAGAAGATGAACAAGTCAAGAAATGTATGATCAAATGGGCTAAACACTTCGGATACAATATTATGTTGGAACAATGGGAAAATACTGTATGTGGAACAAAGGTTTGAAATTTACGTTGAATTATAATTTAAAAGAAAATTTTTATAAAATGATGTATTGTTGGTACTTAACTCCTGATAAGTTATCAAAAATGTATGCTGGTGTAACAAATGTTTGTTGGAAATGTTTGCAGGGTGAAGGAACCTTTTATCATCTTTGGTGGACCTGTGAAAAGGCTAAAAAATGTTGGGATCAGATATGTATTGCTATTCAAAAGATTCTTAAGGTGAGCATTCAAAAAAACCCAGAACTGTTTTTATTGGGTTGATGGAGAAAGGACTGGAGAAACAACATGGAACTTTGCTTTTGTATATGATCACAGCTGCAAGATCGTTATATGCGCAAAGATGGACGGATCCACAAATACCTACAGTGGAAGAATGGATCATTAAGTTAATGGACTTGGCTCAAATGGCAAAGTTAACAGCGTTAATAAGAGACAATACTGTTTCTAAATTTGTCTCCTTATGGCAACCCTTCTTAGATTACGTGCCTGAGTGGGAAAAAAATGAGGCTTTGATTGTGGGTTTTAATGATTAGGTGGTTTGTGTTGATAGAAATAATGTGAATTTGGATTAATTAGTGGTAAGAGATTAACTTTCTTTTAATTTGTATCTATATCTGTATTGGAGATAGTCGGAAGTCACTTTCTGTTTCATCTTTCTATCTGTTCTCACTATTTTAGTTTGTGTCTTTTTCCTTTTAGTTCTATTGTCTTTCTTTGCTATACTCTCTGTTTTGTATTTTAATTGTACTTTCTATATATTATAATAAAAGTTTTATGAAAAAAAGGGGGGGGAGTATCCGGGGTTGCCTCTTGCTACAGCTGGATGCTAAATGCTGGAATGATCAAAGCCCTCTCTTGCAGGGCTGTTGCTGTTTTCAGGTCTGACACCATAAAGTGAAATGCTAAATCCTCCTGTTCTCAGCATACCCTACCTTAGAAGGTTGTGAGGATGAAATCGCAGATGGAGCCATTTATGCCACTCTGAGCATTGAGGAAGAGTAGAGTACAAATGAAACGGGTCCAAGTCTGGATCTTTCCAGGAACTAGCAACGCCCCTGTATTATCCCTCAAGGTGAAGTAATACCTGTTCGTATTCTCAGAGGAACGGTGTTTGATATTCCTTGCTATTCTGTTTTCTAGAATAGAATCCGGTCCGATGATTGCCTCGTAGAAGGGGATCTGCGATTCGGATTAACCGCGGGGCTCGCTCAGAAGGCGGCAGTCGAAGTCCTCAGACCCGCCATGGGAGCCAGATGCTGTCGTTGTCAGCCAAGGGCCGACCATCGCTCCGACACGCTTTCCTCCCAGCGGCGGAGTTACGCAGAGTTCTGCCGCGGAAGAAGCAGCGAGCCGTTCGGTCCGCTCTTCGGCGTCCAGCAAACCCGCCGGAGAGCGCCGGCAGAGGGCAGCGCTGCTCCTTGACTGGGCGTGGAGGCTCAGACACGTTGTTTCCCACGCAGCGCAACATCGCGACGCTCCCTCCATCTCGGGCTCAGCCTCCCTCCCTCTCTCTCGCTCATCTGCCAGACTCCTATCTTCGCCCGGCGGCAGTGCAGCGGAGGCCGAGCGTGGCGCCAGCAGCTCCCCGGGAAAGTGGAGCGCCGAGCTTCGGGATGCCGCCGCCGCCGCTGCTGCTGCTGCTGCTGCTTGCGCTGGATGCCTCCCGGGCGGCGCGTCCCCACGATTGGCGAAACCGCCAGAGACGGAGCAGCCCGCGGGAGGAGGAGGAGGAGGGCCTGCGGGACCACGCCGCGGGAGCCCCGGAGGCGGCTTCCTTGCTTAGCACCTCTTTCGTCCTGAAAGGTGACGCGGCTCACAACCAAGCGATGGTGCACTGGACGGGCGACAATAGCAGCGTAAGTGCTTGGTCGGGGCCGCTCGGCTTTCGGTCTGGGATCCCCCTCGAGCTGCGGGCTTTCCTGCCTGTAGAGCTGGGTCCTCATGGCGCCCTTGCCGGCAGCGGGGAGGGGGAGGGGGAGGGGTAGTGACGTGCCACGTTTGGGTGGGGAAGGGAAGACCCTCCTCGGTCCTCCTCTAAGGAACAACATGGGATTGCATGGATGCCTTTCGGAAGCTTTGCCACGGCTTTTCCAGAGATCTTTGAAAGCTACTCCGTCCCCAACAGGCCAGACAGACCTCGGGCATCCGAGCCGGGGGAAAGCAAGCTTGACACGTAATGAGCGATTGGGACTCAACTCTTCTTGGTTTTGGCATGCTTCGGCGTATTAAGCCACGCAAATGCCGTTTGCTTCCGAATTGGTTGGAATAAGTTAGTATCTCTAGCGGGGCCTGCTCCAAACACGGGCTTCAGAGAAACAATGAGATCTCCCCTCGCTTCTCTCTCCACTGTTGGTGACAAGAACCCCATGTTTCATAGCAGTTGCTTGCTCTCCTAGATGCCAGTGGAAATAAATTTGGCCATTTAAATTTCTCCCAGCTAAGATATTTTTCATCCCCCATGTAACCGAAGGAACACATTTTTGCCTTGACTCCTGCAGTCCCCATCACCTTGATGGTTACAAATGGACATGTGTGTGCACGCTTGCACACAAAGAGACACAAGCTTTCTCTTGAAAATGTAAGAACAGACCCACAGGTTGAGATCCTCTGGGATATCCCATTTGGATGAGAGGTGTTACGATACACACGAAAATTAGAATCCAGTTCCCTCTTATCCCATTTGATGACAGTTTTTGAAGAACATGATTTCAGAGGCAAAAGTAATGGCCTTTAAATCCACAAGGTATTTTAAAGGTCTTCAGAAACACCAATACCAGTTAGTAACTACTTGACCAAAAACTACATATCTTGAGGCATTTAATAATTTGGAAGCATTCTGAATCTGTGTTGGTTATTTCACGCCGTTATTTTTTGTGCTTTCCAAGATTAATGACACCGTTTTAGACAAGATTTTATTGGGTAACTACTGTAACTAATTCATTCAAATTTAGTGGAGTCTCTGCACATTATCATGTGGGTAAACATTTATTTTTCTCCAGATAGCAGCTGCTTTTTTAAAAAAAATTGAAGACTGTTGTCCATTTTTTATATAAAGATGGAATAATAATGCACTCTCCTCAGCTGCAGAGATATTGAGCATTGGTATTCTGTTTTTTCAAAAAGAGGTTGGATGTGGTCAGTGATTCATAGAGCAGTTCAAATACCAAAGCACAAACATACATTCAGTATAACCTTTGCAATGAGAGTTACTTTTATCTCTGGTTTATTTTATCACTTGGTTTTTAAAATAGCAAGGAAACACTTTTCTGGCTATTTAAAAAGAAATGTTTAAATAATATGGTTTTAAATTTAAAAGAAATTATATAGAAAGAAAAAAGGAAGAAAAAGGAAGACAATTGCCCATAAAACATACCTTTATTACATATTAATCAAAATCAGTCTCACATATATATTTATGACACAGTGTACAATTTAATAACTTTTAAACCAGTTTTCATAACAGTGAGAAAAGAGGAAATTAACCACTTTTATTCAGTCCAGATTTCCAAATGGTCTTTGTTTTCTTTTTAAAAATATTTTATTTTATCAGATGTTTGAAAGTATAACCAAGAAAAAAGAGGGGGAAAAATAAAGGAACAAAAAAGAAATAGATTAACAAGCTAGTCTGCATCCATGCGATCATACATTCTTTGACTCGTTCACTTTCTGAATCATATTTCAATGACGACTTATAAACAGGGTTTCTGAATTTTGTGTTATAAGTTTTTCAAATTCAGTCAAGTCTGACTGTTCTACTTATTTTTGTAATTCCTTTTGAACTATATTACTTATCTGAAGATATTGGAATCAGTGAGGAGTTCTGATCATTCCAATGAGAGATTTCTAAATAGTCCTAGAGCTGAGACTCCTGACAATTAAATATTTATGCAAATATAGAAAAGGAACATTCTTTAGACCATTGCTTAATTAATGGAAAATGGATGATCTCCAATTTTTTTTGTGGTGATAAAAGTTTGCATTAACCTTTTGCATTAACCTTCTGGGTTTTTTTCCCCACACCACTGGTGCATAATTCAAAAGAATATGAGCATCTACAAAAACCAATGATTCTTCTAAAACAAAATTAATAGGTAAAATAATTTCCACTTAGAAAAGAATCCCATGACAATCAGTGTTGTATTCGAGCTCCACAACTCCAACGATTAGCTGAAATAATATTTTTCTTAATTTTTTATAATTTTAGATTTATTTGAATAGGACTTAATAGCTGGCAAGATGGTCTTCCACCAACATTCATGTATTCCTTATTCTGTGCCTATTCACTTATACGACATGTATAATCATGTATAGTTAATGATGTTATTATAACATGTATAGTTAATCATGTATAGTTAATGATGGCTTATTATAGCGTAAAAATCTGTTAAATACTGTAATACTAAAGGGATTCTAAAGCAGTTAGGACAGTTGATCCATATTCAAAAGTGAAAAGTTACTGCTCGTTTAACTTGAGCATAAGGATCAAACCACTGTTGCATGCCATATCTCAGTAGCAACTACTGTAGTTCAGGGGAAATTCCATACTTCCCAAGACAGGCAGACTGGGCAGGGCATGACAGTGTAAGTGGCATCAAAGGTGCAGAATCCAAGATGGCTCATGACAGCAAGTTTCCAAGAAATAAAACCTGCCATTAATTAACTTGAGAAAGAAGATTCACATTACAAGTTTAAATTTAAAACCATTGAAGTTTCCTGGATGGAAAACTATGGAGAGTTTTTCTCCAAATAATCTTCCCAAATAGTGTTAATTTATTGAAAATAGGAATATATGTTGTAGAATATATAGGGGAATACATATATATGATCTGTGTTTTATTTTGACAATGGGACTAATGGCAGTAGCTATCATTTTTAATTATTTTAAAACACTATTTTAGGGCATATTACTAAAACTGTGCTCTACATTTTGCATTAATGCTATGTAACCTACCCCTATAATGTTGAATATAATGATAAAAACCCCAGGTTTTGAATTTCTGTCTAAAGTTTTTTTAAAAACATACATTCATACATTTTAAAAAAATAAACACAAAGCAGGAAACGTTTTTGATATTATATGCCTGAATTTAAGTTAGTGGATATTTCAGTGATGGAACAATATTTGGTATGCACCTGTTTAGGCAACAATAGTTCAGAAGCAGATTCTAAGTGACAGCTATCTCCATTTGATTTGATGCTGAGAAAATGCTGATCTTTTTGTACCACAGCAGCTTTGCAACCCTTGTTGAATGAAGAATTAAAAAACAGGTCAGATAGTACTGTTTAAGGGGAAGGTTATTAATTGCATGGAGAGTAATTGTATTAAGTATATCTAGTTTCACTGCCATTATGTTTTAATTAAATCACATTTTATCCTGGGTCCACCAGCATTTTGGAAGTATGGTCCTGTTTATTAGCTCTTAAATGTGGCTCTCAGCCTGAAAGGAAATATGTGCTCTATGAGGAATGAAATATGTGCGTACACACTCTCTCTTTCTCTCTCTCTCTCTATTTCTTTCTCTACCAAATTCTTAAAGACGCTAATTAGCTGTCCCAACCCTCAGCAAGGAGGAGGAAAAAAGAACACGTCTCACGTACCACCATGGTTACTGTCCCTCCCCAGGACTGTCATTGCAATTGCTACAGAATTGAAACCCAGGTGGACAGTTTTCTGACAGGGCTACATTCTCATCACTGCCGTGCCAAATTTCAGTAATACCTACCAGGTCAGCACCCTCATCCACCACTATGTCAGAATTGGATGCAACCTGATTATGCCCTGACCTGGCCTTTACAAGCAGCAGCTGTAAGCTGGAGACCAAGGTACCAAATATTTTGACACTGAGCCTAGAATTGGGACATCTCCCTTATCCTGCAGCAAACTATCCCGGGTGCCGTGCTATAGCTTCCCCTGCCTGTCACAGTCCCAGTTAGGGCCCCCATTGCCTTAGCCCCAAAGGCAGACAATAACCTCTCTCTCCCATCTATCTTCACATGCCCCACTCACCCCTGCCCTTGCACTTTGGCTTACGCTGGTGCGTATATGCAAACATACTACACTAATGGCATACATAACCGTTGATATTCCAAGGTCCTATCTGTCTATCCTGATACTTATCCTATTTTCCATTGCCTTCAGGCACATAACCAGCCTCCTCCAAGCCTTCCCAGGAGTTTTCCCATGCTCTCCATGCAGGACCATGCATTACCCAGCAAAGTCTCTCTCTCTCACACACACACCTTTTCTCTCTCAGAACTCTTCAGCTGCATCCATAGCATGTGATCCAAAAAGTCCAAATCCAGGTATGATTACCCTAGCTCTGTTGTGGCTTCTAAGTCACTTCCTTTCTGGTTCCAGAGATTGAAAACTGCAGCCGTAGTATTCCTTCTCTCCCTGCCTCTCTTTCTTTTTCCATGTCACTGGTCTAAAGGAGCCGATCTAAAATCTCAACCTTTGCTGTCCTTTCTCTCCTTGATTTCCTGCAAAACTCTGTACCAGGTTCCACCCTCTTGCATTGATCTTTATTGCTTTCTAGTCATTAATGGCAACTGCTCTGTTGTCCTCTGCAGCTGTTTCCATGTAGGATTTTGCATTACTCCTTGTTGATATTTCTGTGGCAGCCCAAGAGCTCAGCCCTCTCCGATTCAGCTGTCTTGTGGGAATGGAGCAGGGACTGTTTTTTTCAATTTGAATGATCTTGTCTTTCATCCACCCTACTTCACTAATCTCTTCCTTTCCTCTGGGACTCATTTAAGGGTACTTGCAGTCTCCAGTCATCTATCACTTTCACCCTACTCCGTTTCCTCACTCTCCTCTTCTCACCTCTCATTATCCTGCAGTAACATAATTAATAACACCAACACTGATTAAGATGACTAAATTAAACATCTAATCAGGGTGCTCCTAAAAAAAATCATCTGCCTTCATATGCAGTCTCTAGACTCAAATGCTGGCCGTCCTGAGTGATGGGCTGTTGTGAGACAGTTGTGGAATTCCTGCATAGTTTCTTAAGCTACATCTTAGTCTTAGGAGGAAAAAGTGCCTATGAAGCACCAGATTTGGCCAACACAGAACAGAAACTATAGGTGCATGTTGTAAAACTAAATCCTCATTGAGATACCAGAACCTCTGATATGTGAGCCTCTGATGAGGCATGACAGAAAGTAGTTGTGTCTGTCTTTAACCCCTTAGAAGGGATCGGGCTAATTTTGGAAAAGGAATACGTATGTCCTCAGTTCATCTGGAATCTAACAATAAGGATCAACATTAATTAATACAACAAACCTATATTTAGAGAAATTATAGATACTGCTCTGGTTCAGGGACAGATCAACAGGATGATAATTGCCTTCCAGTCCTGAGCTAGATATTCATCCTTAAAGTTCTCAGAAAATAATAAATTGAGTGGTGTGACCCTGCTGAAGACCCAGTTTTTTCAACAAGGCAATAGCTGATTTCAGCACACAGTTATGGGGTTTCCAGAAGATCTCTAGAATGTCTTGGAGGAAAAGAGCCATGGAAAATAAAACCATTTCTCTGTACATTGAAAGATCAATATCTATCAACTCTTCAGGTATTGTGAAGCTCAAATTATGCTAGATCCCCACTTTCCCTTGCTTTTGAAATCCCTTTCATTCTGCTGGATCTATAGTTGAGAGGATAGGCGGCCAGTCTTAAAAGACAGGGTGGGGGCAATAAGCAACATTTGTTACCAAGCAGAACATAGCCAAAGAGCTAATTTGGGAAAAGCTTCATTGAGAGCGAGTAAGATGTACAAGCAGCTCGCCTTGCCTCCCACCTCTGTTTCTTGGTAGGTGGCTTAAATAAGGAACACAAACAATTCAGAGATAAACCATAGGATCTGCGTCAGCTATCATAAGAAACTACATTGTGAATATACCACGCTCTCTAAGCCATGGTTTCAAAGGAAGTTTTGCTGCCAGAAAAAAAAAATCAGTTTCATTCATGGGGTGAGTTCAGGTATAAGAAACAGGCAAACAACATGATGGCTTAGCATTATGTGAGAATGCATCTAGAGACTCTCATGTTTTAATAAAGCTTAATTATAATAAAAATAGTTTACCTATAATATTTAATAGAAAAGCTTTATGGAATTGTATCTGTTCATTTAAACTGTAAACCTGTATACCCTTTCCTAAGAATAAGTCCCCATTTAATTTCATAATTCTGAATAATATCTGCATCAATTTGTTTTGTTGATTTTCTGAGACATTCTTGGTTTACAATGCAAACCTGGATTTGTCTGTTTGGATACCTCTCTGACCACAAAAAGTCAAAGAAGCAATGCTTAGTTTTTTAAAAGCAGTGATAACAATGGATAACTTAATCATTCTTAGAATTCAAGTCTTGTCAGTACATTTATTTTATTGCATATTATTATGGATAATTCAAGTAGTCTAGCACATATAGCTTAGTTTCTTCTTGCATGTTTTCCTTTAGGTGATTCTGATCCTGACCAAGTATTACCACACTGATATGGGCAAGGTGTTGGAAAGTTCTTTGTGGAGGTATGTTTATTGCTATAAATTTATATTCTTAGCTTTTCTACAAATCATAGAGGAACTATTTCATGCTTGAGGGTTTTGTTTTGTTTTGTTTTTTGCTATTGTGAATGGGGCAAGGACACAAAGTGGGGAAGGCCAATGTCTTCTATTTGGGAGCTTTTGGGTTTTTTTGTTTTCTTAAATTATGTTAAGTATACTTTACTTCATATTTACTTCAAAATTATGGGAAACCACCACACTGATTTTTAGAAGTTGCACTCAGCGATGTGATAGTAGAAGCTCTGGGAGCTGCAAGAAAGAAGATCTGGAATTTGCAGACTGCCCACTCTTGGTCATACAATTAATCTATTATATGATTAAATCGATTCACATTAACTCCAGTGTCAATTTGTTTTAGTTCAAATGAATATCTATCGAATGACTGAAAACTTGAAAAGGCATTTAATGCTTTTAAACTGCAGAGATTAAAAAAAAGCATTCTAAATCCACAATCTGTGTATTATTTAGAGATTGCTGTAAAATAAGTGTGAGCATGAAGATTTCAGCCAAAAATCCCCAACTTTCACAATGAAAATATACAGGAAATTAGAAATTAGGGGGAAACGAACCTATAAAGTCAGGATGGTGTTCTCCCATGTTCTATATCTATTATAATACCATAATGGATAAAAAAAGCTTTGCCCATATGCCAAGTTTCTAATTTTAATCATGACATCATTGAGTACAGAATTAGAATAGGGTTTGCTTCTGCTGCCTTGATGCTATAAATGTTTACCAAGGAATAAGCACTATTTCATTGTAGAAAAGGATACTAGATTTTTAAAATAAAGGTGTGAGCAAATAATAACTTTATTATCTATAGGACTGGTGGCTTCAATCTATTTCATTTTTATCCCAGTCTCCTTCCATGGAGTTATTGGTATAAAACTAACCACAGAACAATAGCACAGGATGGAATTGTTTGCCTCTGCAAACCTTCTTATAAAACAATAAATCCATACATAGGTGATTACTTAGATCAGGAAATTTAACATTAAAACATGCATTAAAGGGAGCTGCATATAGCTAATTAGCTTCCCAGTTAGCAATACCAATACCTGAGAAACAATACTGAATCTGGTGTCACTAAGAAATAATAATAATACTATCTATTAACTCAGAGGCCTTGTTACTAATGTCAGTGGAAAATAGGACTGGAAAGCTAGATGGGCAGAAAAGTAGGAGTCTAGCACGTACTGTGTGATTATTTACCTCTAAGTACCTGTAGTTTACGTGTCATTATTTACACCTAAGCTTGTATGTGATTTTGTGCTAATGAAGTAGAGGATGAAAGTACACAAGGGCCACATGCAGCTTGCCAGCATTACTCCCAAGAGCTCCCCAATGTATGGGGGCAAATTTTGATCCTTTTTGGAGATTTTGAGGGGTTTATTATTTATTAGATTTATATGGTCAGCCATCTCAAATACATGACTCTAGGCAGCTAACAATATTAAGAATAATAAAACCACATAAAAGCATAAAACGTATAGCAGTTGACAAAAAATCACAAAAACATCATGCAGTCAACACAACCAGGAAATGGGCTCCATCGTACACCCGGGGCCCTAGGCTTGAGCACAGAACCGTGTTTTCGAGGCCTTGCAGAAGGACAGCAGGGTCGGGACCAATCTGATCTCTGGAGGGGTGATGTTCCTCCAGAGGGCTGGTGCCACAGCTCTGGCAAAAAGGCTCTGCTCCTGGGCCCTGCCAAATGACACTCCATAGCAGACAGGACCTGGAACATGGCCTTCCTGCTGGACCGAATGGGACCGGTAGAAACAACTGGGGAGAGATGGCCCTAGTAACCCAGGCCCAAGCCATGAAGGGCTTTAAAGGTGACTGTCAGCATCTTGAATTGTACCTGGAAGCATATTGGTGGCTAATGCAGCTTGTAGAGCAGAGGTGTCACATGCACCAAATAATAGACCCACTTAACTGCCCGCACCACTGCATTCTGCACCAGCTGAAGCTTCCAAATGCTCATCAAGGGCAGCCCCATGTAGAGTGCATTGCAGTAATCCAATCAGGAGGTCACTAGGGCATGAGTGTCTGTGAGCAGAGCCTCCCAGTTGAGGAACAGGCACAAGTGACACACAATCCATGGCTATGCAAAGGCTCTCCTAGCTATGGCTGCCACCTACTCCTCGAGGAGAAGCTGTGAGTCTAGGAGATTGTGCAACTCCATCCAGAACTAAAGATGGAAGGTTTCCAGAACCAGGAAGCACAAAAAACCAGAGTCACAGTCTTGTTAGAGTTGAGCTGAAGCCTGTTGTGATCCATCCAGACCCCCACAGCCTACAGGCACTGAGACAGAGCCTCCATGGCATCACTCAGATGACCTGGGGTAGAAGAATAAAGCTGAGTATCATCAGCATACTATATTTTTATACTTTCTAAAATGGTTTCTGGAGAATCTCCAAAGATTCTTAGTTTTTGAATATTTCCTTCACTACCTCTCTTATTTATTTTATTTTTAGTTATTTACTTATAAATAAATAAAGTGGCTTGCAATTAAGAATAAAAAATTAAAAAACACAAAGAAGAAATCATGAATGGCCTAGAAACAACATATAACTAAAAATAATCCATCCAATAGGGGCTCAACCTTCATTCTGCCCCAGTGTCTGGGACAATAGCCTTGTCTTTAAATAGCTTCCTGAACATCAGCAGGATGTACCGCTGCATTCTTGACCAGCAATAGCTTCCAAGTGGTCTTCAAGGGTAGCCCCATATAGTGTGTACATTACAGTAATCCATTTGTGAGGTGACTAAAGTATGAGTAACTATCTAAAGGGCCTCCTGGTCCAGGAAAGGGTACAACTGGTGCACTAGGTGTACTTGTGCCAAGAACATCTTGGCCACAGCTGCCACCTGCTCTTTGAGCAGGAGCTGTAAGTCCAATATGACCACCAAGTTGTGCACCAGTCTTGAGTGGTGCTACCCTCTCCATGTCCAACCCTATCCAAGAACAAAGATAGTAGATCCCCAGTCTTGTCAGGATTGAGCCTGAGTCTCTTCTTCCCCATCCAGAGCCCGACCCTCGAGATAGCAGGTCAGTACATTGATAGCTTCATCTGCATAGCTAGGAATGAGTTGTACAGTTGGGTATCATCACATATTGATGATATTGGACCCCAAACTGACAAATGACTTCACCCAGAAGTTCCATGTAGATGTTAAACAGGGGGGTGAGAGCTTCTATCCCTGAGTCACTTCACAAGTAAGGAACTGCAGGCTTGATCTCTCCCCTCCTGCTGAGGAAGGAGGTAAACCCACTGCAGCACAGTTCTCCTCACTCCCAACTCCCACAGCTGGTCTAGAAGGATACCATGGCTGATGGTATCAAAAGATGCTGGGAGATTAAGGAACACAAAGATGGATTCTCCACCCCCATCCCAGCTTCACCAAAGGTAATCAACAAGCATGACCAGTGCTGTCTCCATATTGTACCCTGGCCTGAAATCTGACTGAAATGGGTCCAGATAGTCCACTTCCACCAAGACCCTCTGCAACTGCTGTCCAACCACCTTCTTAACAACCTTCCCCACAAATGGAAGGTTGGAAACTGGATGATAGCTGTCCAGCGTGGAAACATCACTGCTTCCCTCAAGGCCGAGAGGACCACCCCCTCCCTCAAAAAGGATTTTAGCATCACATGGACCCATCCAGAGGTCACCTCCCTGGCCACCTTAACAACCCAGGAGGGCCTGGATCAAACAAACAAATGACTGAATTTACAGCTTGAAGGACCTTGTCCATTGTATCAGAAGTCACAGAATCAAATTCATTCCAGATAACATTGCAGGACTGTGCCCCAGACAACTCACTTGAGTCCAACTCTGAGCACATCTGAGTGACTTTATCTGCCGTATTACACTGAAAATATGTAAAAACATGGCCATGCCAGATGGCCTAGGGGCCTGATGGGGGCTCGCATTGCTGAAACTGGCTCGTGGGATGATTGATACTGCTTCCCTCATCTTCTTGATTTGTACATTGCTTTTATAGATTTGTTATTTGTGTTTTAATCAGGGGGTATTTATTTTTTTATTGTTTTTATTGTCTTGGTTTTTCATTGTAAGCCACCCAGAGTCACCCTCTGGGGGAGATGGGTGGCATATAAATTTAATAATAAATAAATAAAATTTAAAAATACATACTCCTCACTGCAACCCTGTAGATGTTCCTGGGACTCATCCCTCCATAGCAAGGAATGGGTAACCCTTAATAGGGCTAAAGGGCAGCTATCAGTGGATGCAATAAGGGCAGACAAATAACTGGCTTGTATACATTGCCTGCCCATTGCAGATAGGAGAAACTGTTCTTCTCTCACCAGAGTTACAAAGTTTACTATGATCATTTCTGCAGTTTTATCTGGTGACCTTTTTGCCCTTATCACAAGCCAGCTGGTTTATTGTCCAGATTTCTTCTACCCATTGAGTAAACTTTAGTATCTGAATTCCATTGAACCTAGCATTGTTTTGTCCCCTTTTTTCTCTGGCCCTATCAGCCCTCCAGAAAGCTTTCTTTGTATCTTGAAATTTTATATAATCTTTTTCACCCTGATCATATTGTTTCCTATGAAGCGCACAGAGCCCTTTCATAGAATTTTTCACTGCAGTGGTCAAATCTTGGGATAAAGTATTAATGGGGAGAAATCAACTTTTTATTGTGACTTGCTGTTAGATTTTCTCAGCAAAGAATTATTCAGATGTATGTTGTTGGGTAGAAAACAGCCTTTACCTGTATGGCCTTCTTTTTCAACAACATATGCACTTGTGCAGGTGGTAGCCTATATCCAAAAGCAGTTATATATAAAATAAAAAGGATGATAGTGCAATAATTCCATCATAGGATATCTTCTTAACTATATATTATAAGGAAAACTGTCAAACAAAAATTGAGGAAGTCAGTTTTAATGGGTAACTAAAATAACAAAAGAGAGTCAGTTTGGTGTAGAAACATGGAGGCCATGAGTTGTAGTCCTGCCTTGGGCACAAAGCCAGCTGGGAGACCTTGGGCCAGTCACTGTCTCTCAGCCCCAGGAAGGAGGCAAGGGCAAGCCACTTCTGAAAAACCTTGCCAAGAAAACTGCAGGGACTAGACCAGGCAGTCGTCAGGAGTCCAGACTGACTCAAAAATAAATAAAGAAATAAAATATGGAACACATTACTTATATTACTTATATGTTATATCTTATTTGCTCTAAAATTTCTGCACAGCTGTAAGAACATTGCCTATAAACATTCTTTAGAAAATAAAAAACAAAAACAAGAGGGTTTTTTTTAAAAAAATTCTTGCATTCTTTTTTGTTTTAATTGGAAAAATGAAAAATATGATTTTTTTTTGTTTTAGAATAATGAATAAATGTTTTAGACAAGGTATTCTTATATTGGAACTCTTTAATCTAAACTTTGTCTCTAAAAACAATGCAGTAGAAAGAATAATGACAATATCTAAGCTAAGAACAGAAGCAATTTTTGTAATATCTCTTTGGCACAAGAGGAGGAGGATTCAGTGTGTTCTGTGCTTGTGGGTGCTCTTATTTACTTTTGTATTTATCAATATTGATAAATATTGCTGTGCTCTTGCTAACCTGAGTAGGTCTCAAAGGACTAGACGAATAATAGAGTGGGTAACAGTCCATTGTAGAAATTAGATTAGAAGCTGATTGCCCTAGTTGCTCATGAGGATTCGGTAGATCTAAAGATTTTGCAGAATTACAAATAACAGTGAAGTGGAAAGCAAGCATCATGCTATGTAAGCTCTAAATTCCATTTTTAAACTCAACTTTAGTTATTAAAATAGTATATTTTAATAAGCTTTGTATATTGCAATTGAATTCTTAGTAATCTGTTATCTTGTGCAAAATTATGCATCTAATCACATTTGTAAATTTTATAACCCAAACAGTAATTTTATGAGGAAACCAAGTTACAGATCACACCACTGATGTTAGAAGTGACAGGTGGAGGTTTCCTCATGTCCTGCTCCATTTGTCCTGCCCCCCAGAGATCAGGATGGCGCCATCTCTCCTGGGGTTCTGGAAAGCTTTGGAAACCTGGCTTTGGTCCCAGGCCTGGGGTTGATGTTTGTTATTTGTTCAATGGCCCCTGCTTTGTTTTGTGGATTTTGTTATTAGAGGATTTTAGTCTGGGCTGTCTCTTGATTTAATATGTTTAGCTGTTTTTATGTCTTTTTTAGTTTTGTGCGCCGCCCAGAATCCACTGGAGATAGGTGGCCAATAAATTTAAATAAATTAATTAATTAAAATTTCTGGGGATTATATAGATATTTCCATATAGTTTTCTTACCAAGAATCTGGAAGAGGTTTGCCATTGCCTTCTTCTTGAATGTTTGTTTGACTTCCCATTTTAGTCCATAACCCTGAAATTTTCAGGTGATCTCAAAGCACTAACTAGATCAAGCCCTGTAATGGGACTCTAAAATTACTCCCCCCACCCAAATTTTTTCTTCCTTCCTTTAAAATAAAAACCCTTCAAACTTTCATGAACTTTACATTTGTAACTTATCTGTCTACCCTGCTATCTAGTTGATTGTCTTTTTGATGAGGTTGAATGATATCTGTCCATGTGCTGTTGAAGTTCCAGTTCCTTTATCTTAACTTTTTGAAAGTTTCTACCAATCGTAGAAATATTGAAATAAATGAAACATAAATGATGAAAACACAAAGGCTTGACTTATTATTTGCCATTTTTCTGTTTTCTGTTGATTTGTTATCTTTTTTTAATGGAGATGTAATATCCAACATTTAGTTTGTATTTATCATAGTTCTCTTTCTCAATGGAAAATTTAGTACTGTGGAATACTGCTGCTGTCTTTGAAGATCCTTCCAATGCTACAGTAAATTCAGAAGGCTAGATTCATACAACATACTATCACAAAATATAGATTCATAACATAATAAGATAAAATGTTAATTTTTTTCTTGAGTGTATTATGTGAACTCAGCCTGTGTGAGTTGTAAATCATTGTTCACGCTTTACTGTGTCATATTTACCTGGTCAGATGTTTATTCAAGAAACCATTGTTAAACAAAATATGGCTTAGTACATTATGTGAATACAGACAAAATTTGGCAATTGTTATGTGGAACTGATCTCAGAAAATATGTAACACCCATTTTGAAGGCGTTGCCAGCTTGCTATATTTTACTGTATCAGGAACAAACTTTTGGTTTTGACCTTCAAGACCCAAGTTAGTTGGGCCAGATTCTTCTCTTCTGTTGCCCTTCATACAGAATAACATTTTCCAAGGAAGCCTTCCTACCTTCTGAAAGTGAATTGGGAAAGCTGTTTTGTGACAGCTCCTATTCACGGGTCAAAGACGTCTGCTACAGTATATACTTTTTAGACATGATGTTTTAGGCAGTTAATTACTTACTTAGTTGCTTAGTTCGATTTTATTTGTTCTGAATAATTAAACCCTAGTTCTGTTATTATTTTAATATATGTTTTAAAATTATTTATAGATTATTATTATTTTTTTTTTTTGCACTATGTGGTAAGATGGAAGTGGAAATTAATTCATGAAGTACATCTGGGATTTTCAGGTTTCACTCTATATACTAGTGGGTTCAGACGTGTAACAGTAACAGTGCTTTGTTAGTTGTGTATGCCTCGCCATCCCATGTTTCCTATTTTACAGTTGGGAGTTTCAAGTGCCTTTGCTATTTACTGTATTCAGAAATAAAACACAGAGTTGCACAAGAAGAGCAAAGGAGGAAAGCATAATGTGATTCAAACTGCACAGGAAGAAATTAAATCTCAGCTGCTTTGAAAGATGGATGCTCCTCAGCAGGAAATGAAAGAAGCATGACTTGTAAGAATAGAAAATTGAAATGGGTTGCTAGGAAACTAATAAATTAATTAAAAGATAGGTTCAGAGGGAAAATTGAAGAAACCTATTGTTACTGTCACATTCATCCCTATTTTTGGGCAACCCCTTTACTACAGCCAACCAAAGGTTACAAAAGAATATGCAAGTTTTTGAATTCTCCTGAACTCTCCATCATGCAAGCTGGAAAAAAAAAAAAGCTTGGAGAAAAATGGATGTTTTAGTCATGAGATCTATAGTTCAGAATTGGTTCCAAAATAGAAATTGCGGATTGAATATATAGGTAATGATGCCACGACCAGAAAACAGGGAGGATGGATTGGCTATTGTTATTCGAGGGGCTCTGATAGCTTTCAGGGGCACTGGCCCATAGATAACGGGAGGTGAGACCTTGTTAAGTTGGGCTCTAAAGTTCATTTGGGATTGCTTGTTTTAGCAGCCTCCCTGCTGCACAGCAACTTCCCTGCAAAGCTGCTTAAATGTTGCTGGGCTGGCAGTGGACTTTACTATGATATTAGTTCTGGGAGACTTACCTTCACTTCCATTCAGTGCAGAATCTAATGTTCATGGCCATCAGGCACTCATGGACCTAACCTGGGTTATTGAGGGCCCAACACTTCTTGCAAGTCACACATTGGATGTGGGTTTTGTCTTAGGGCAGCTGCAGTGTGATCTGGTGATGAAGGATGGAGGACATTAATATCTATCCTGTGTTGTAGTCAGATCACTCTCTGGTTTCTTTGGAGCTTTCTAGTGCTGCTTACACACGCATGCACCATAAGGAGAATGGACTAATCAATAGGTGTGCCTTAGAGGCTTGATGGATCCAGTTGGTTTTCAGATAGTGCTTGGGGAGTTTCCTAAGGCTCTGAAATGACAATAGCCTTTGGTAGAATTGCACCTGAGCAGCCTCTCTCTGTTTCTCAATCCTGGAGGCTCCCTGGTTCTCTGAGGAGCTGTAGGAGATGGTGGCAGAGTAAACCTTTTCAGTGCTGTTGGAGGAAAATACAGTGTGAGTCTGACCAAATCTACGTCCAAGCCTGTGTTAAGACCTACAGTGTATGATAACAGTAGCAAAACATTTTTTTTTTTTTTTACTCCTCTCACATCCAGATATTGCTGACTGGTGGCCCTTTTAGACTTCCTTGGACCTTTTTAGGGAAAAAGGGACATGAAACACATCTTAAGGGCCACTGTGATGGTATTCCAGGCATCTGACCCTTGGATCCATTCTGAGATGGACTCTGACTAATCAGGTCCTACTGAGTTGGCTGGGGGAGGGTCTTGCCCTGCCATGTGAGCAGAGTTTGAGCCTGTGAGTCTCAAGAAATTGGACAGGATTCTTGGGGCTGTTAATATGGTTATCTGTGTATTAGATCAATGTCTGCCCTGGTTGATTAAAGTTGCCTGGGAAGTGATGTGGAACTGGTGATAGTTGTGACCAGGAGGGCCTTTGTACAGATCTATCTTGTGTGCCAATTACATCCTTTCCTGGATCAGGAGGCCTTACTCATAGTCACTCATGCCTTAGTCATTTTGTGTTTGAATTATTGCAACACACACTACCCTTGGGTCTGCCCTTGAAGATCACTTGGAAGCTATAGCTGATCAAAAATGCAGTGGCATGAGTAGTAATGGGCACACTTCCATTCACTCAGGAAACACCTCTGCTCCATGAGTTGCATTGGTTTTTATTAGGCTTCTGGGTGGAATTCAAGGTGCTGGTCATCATCTATAAAGCCCTTCATGACTCGGAGCCTGTGTGACTGCCTTTCTCCAGTTATGTCTGCTCATCTTATAGATTTAGTAGAGCAGGCATACTCAAGGTCCCATTGGTAACATTATTATCATCTTATAGGACCTTGGAAGTACCTCTTTGTGGTGACTGCACCTGCCCTGTGGGATAATATCCTTCCCTCAGATCCATCCAGCCCTGGCCCTGTTGTTTAGGAAAGACTGTAAAACATGGTTTTTCCATCATGCCTTGGGATAGGACTGTTGTGAATTCTCACTGATACTGGAACTTTATTCCTTGGTTCTTAGTAATATATTTTTGTTGTTGTTGTTTTCTACTTGTTTTATTGTTTTAATATGTTCTATATCACCTAGAGTTGCTTGGACAATTGAGGAGGTTGACAAATCAGATAGATAGATAGATAGATAGATAGATAGATAGATAGATAGATAGATAGATAGATAGATAGATAGCATTCAGAAAGTATTCAGACCCCCTTCACTTTTTTCAATTTTGTTATGTTGCAGCCTGATACTACAATTGTTCAAATTCATTTTTTTTCTCATTAATCTACACTCAGTACCTCATAATGACAAAGTGAAAACAGAATTTTAGAAATGTCCGTAAATGTATTAAAAAATAAAAACTGAAATATCACATTGGCATAAGTATTCAGACCCTTTACTTAGTACTTTGTCGAAGCACCTTTGGCAGCAATTACAGCCTCGAGTCTTTTTCAGTATGACGCGACAAGCTTTGCACACCTGGATTGGGGGATTTTCTGCCATTCTTCCTTGCAAATCCTCTCAAGCTCAATCAGGTTGGATGGGGACCGTCAGTGGACAGCCATTTTCAGGTCTCTCCAGAGACGTTCAATAGGGTTCAAGTCAGGGCTCTGGCTGGGCCACTCTAGGACATTCACAGAGTTGTCCCTAAGCCATTCCTGTGTTGTCTTGGCTGTGTGCTTAGGATCGTTGTCATGTTGGAAGGTGAACCTTTGGCCCAGTCTGAAGTCCTGAGGGTTGTGGAACAGGTTTTCATTGAGGATATCTCTGTACTTTGTTCCATTCAGCTTTCCCTCAACCCTGACCAGTCTCCCAGTCCCTGCTGCTGAAAAACACCCCCACAGCATGATGCTGCCACCACCATGCGTCACTGTTGGGATGATATTAGGCAGGTGATGAGCAGTGCCTGGTTTCCTCCAGACATAACATTTAGAATTGAGGCCAAACAGTTCAATCTTGGTTTCATCAGACCAGAGAAGCTTGTTCCTCACAGTCTGAAAGTCCTTCAGGTGCTTTTTTGCAAACTCCAAGCGGGCTTTCATGTGTTTAGCACTGAGGAGAGGCTTCCGTCTAGCCACTCTGCCATAAAGCCCAGATCGCTGGAGGGCTGCAGTGATGGTTGTCCTTCTGGAACTTTGTCCCATCTCCACACAGGATCTCTGGAGCTCAGTCAAAGTGACCATTGGCTCTTGGTCATCTCTCTTACTATGGCTCTTCTCCCCCGATTGCTCAGTTTGGCCAGGCAACCAGCTCTTGGAAGAGTCCTGGTTGTGCCAAACTTCTTCCATTTGAGAATTATGGAGGCCGCTGTGCTCTTGGGAACCTTCAATGCTGCCAATTTTTTTTTGTAGCTTTTCGCAGATCTGTGCCTTGCAATAATCCTGTCTCTGAGCTCTGCAGGCAGTTCCTTTGACCTCATGGCTTTTGCTCTGATACAGTATGCATTGTCAGCTGTGAGGCCTTCTATAGAGAGGTGCGTGCCTTTCCAAATCATGTCTCATCTCGTGTCAGAAATGCAGGAACTGGAAGGGAGATAATTATTAATCTAAATTTTTTAAAAATTAAAAACTTTGATAAAAATATAGATTTATATAATTCTTGCCCAATGCTGGGCCATGTCGATGGCAAAGGTATTTCTGACCAGCAAGTCATTCTGTGTGCATGTCAGTCCCAAGGGGTACTGCAAAAGATGGATAATTGTTTGAATAGCACCACATTCACAATAAATATCCTTGTCCTCAGGAAGAAACCCCCATTCTTCCATTTGAACTTTAGTTCTACCCAAACCAGTGCGCAGTCTATTTAAACATTTCCAAACCGTCCACTCCTCCGAACCTCCAGGCAACTCCTCAAGCGGTTCTATCCAATCGTAAAGATGTTTTGCTTGGGATTTCCATCTTTTTAATTGTTCTGTTTTAGGTGTGGTAGCAGTCTCCTCAACACAATCTAAAAAGCTCCTCCTTGATTTTAATCTTTTTGTTGGAGGTACTTGGCCAAATAATGGGTGTGCTGGATCATGTAACACCTTTCCATATTCCGCGTCTTGTGCCACGCTCCTTCTATCACCTGGCGGGGCTATTCCTGCCAAGATATATAGTTTATCAAGTGGAGTGGGGCGCAAACATCCAGTAACAATACGACATGTATCACTAAGTGCCCTATCCACATGTATAGAATGTGCAGACCGGCCCCAAAGGGGGCAGGCGTACTCTGCTGCCGAGTAACACAATGCAAGGGCAGCCATTCGTAGAGGAATAGGATGGATAGTAATAGGATAGGAGTCCAATCAATTTAATTTGCCACAGGTGGACTCCAATCAAGGTGTAGAAACAGCTCGGCAACAATCAAGAGAAATGGGAGGCACCTGAGCTAAATTTCAAGTGTTGTTGCAAAGGGTCTGAATACTTATGCCAATGTAATATTTCAGTTTTTCCTTTTTAATTAATTTAAATTAATTAAATTAATTTTTTAGACATCTCTAAAATTCTGTTTTCACTTTGTCATTATGGGGTACTGACTGTAGATTAATGAGAAAAAAAATAAATTTGAACGATTGTAGTATCAGGCTGCAACATAACAAAATTGAAAAAAGTGAAGGGGGTCTGAATACTTTCTGAATGCAGATAGACAGACGGACAGACAGATAGATGCTAGATTCATGGCAAGAGATACATAGGGGATCTAATCGCTTTTTATATTTTCAGAGCTGGGGGAAGCAACCATTTTCTTTATCCCTTAATGCTATGTAACTTTGTCCAGAAGATGTGGGGAAGCCCTTGAAGCGTTCTTCCAAATGGTTCACAGAAATCTGATAAACATGTTGTTACATGAATGTTTAAAACAGGCCTCTGGTAGATATTTCTTAAGATACATTATTAGAGCAATTTGTGGAAAATTGAAGACCCAGTTATTGTTCAACATTCAGATCCAGAATTTCTAATTGTTTTTGGTCTTCCACATAGCCTAAAACGTAAGACAATTTCAGTCGTCTGCCACCTTCTTGTTAATTAAAAACTACAATGTCTTGACCCACTTTCAAGAAAACAGTTCACCCATTATTATACGAAGAGGCAAATTCCAGTAGTATGTAGATAGAGCGTGCATTTTTCTCAGGGCAAAATACAACTCATATTTTAGAAATTAAAATTTGGTTTTTAAAAAAAGAGATCGAGTATAAATAGCATTTAAGAGGAAGCAAAGTTCTGTAAATGGCAAAAATGGCTTAGATGAGATAACAGTAGGTGAAATGGCAGTCAGGAGTTTGAAGAAAATAGGATAAAATTTCTCTTGTAATTTACATTTCCAAACTGAACATTTTCCTTATATCTTTGCAAATGTAGTTCACATTTCCCACTACTAATATAATTTCTATGAGTTCTCAAAAGAACACAGCTAAAATTTAATACACACTTCAGGAATATTTGGATCAATGAGTAACTTTGGTAAGCAAAACAGTCAAAAGTGAGTCTGATGCCACTTTAGAAAGAAATAAAAATTAAACAAATACAATATCTTTTACAGAATTCAGGCAAACTAAAAATGGCACTCCAAACTCCTCGGAGAACACAAAAACAAAGTGCAGCTGTAAAAAAAGAGGTCAGAAAAGAAAGGTAAGCATAGAGATTAAGCTGATATAAATAAACTGATATCCAGACATGGTGTTTTTTTTTTTAATGAAAAGTAATTTTCATTACATTTTAGAGGAAAGCCTAAAAGGGAAGGAAAAAGACATAGTTCGACTAAAATCATCCTCCTGAGTGGTGCAAAAGCAGTAAAATCTGCTTTTAACAGAGAAAGTGTTTGGGAAATTTGCATTGTTAGTAGGCTTAGATGGCAAGTCTTTGGCCCCAGACAGCCTATAATCTTCTCTCCTTGCTTGTCATATAGCAGTTAGGCTTGATAAAAGTCTTTTTTTTTAAAATTAACAGTAGATTTTCTTTCACGTCTAATTGTTGCAGAGATATTTCTTCCACTGTAGTACGAATGTATGGCTGAAAAAATGAACAAATGAAGTGTTGTCTGTATTATTGTGTGAGAATTAACCAAAGTATGTGTCCATTATATGTGAGAGTGTGAACGAGTGCATGAATGTGTATATTGTGTGTAGATATGTATGTGGATGCTGTGTTATCCAACACACTTTTCGCCTTGTCCACTTTAACTCTAAAAATTAGTTATGAGAGAATGTATTAAATTTTTACACCAAATGAGTACTGGAATTGTACAGTGGTTTATTATAAATATAAAGCAGAAAAAATATATTAAAACAACAATTTCAAAATAAATTGAAATTAACTATTTAAAGTCAGTTTGAAAAAAAATGTATGTATAAAGCCTTAATGAATGCTAGGAAGGGGGATAGTTCTTCAGTTCTTCAGGGAGAACATTTGAGAGCCCATGGGCAACTATAGAGAAGCTTTGATCCTGCATCAATATACTTTATAATATTACCCTTCTGGACTGCCTGAAATATTTGGAAATTGTAATGTCTTGGCAGATTTCAGATGGTGCTGCTGGAGACAGCTGTTTTTGGAGGAAAAAGTAGTTATAATATGGTCTCTCACATGGCTCTGCTCAATCACCAGTGCTTTTTGATCTCAACATGAAACCACTAGGGGAGAGCAAGAGGAGGTTTGGAGCTGGGTCCTATCAATAAGCTAATGACAACCAAATCCATTTCTCAGTAATATCTCTAGGTAATGGTGTGACATGGTTGATTGGATTCAGGCATCCCTTAGAAGAAACTTAAAATGATAATATACACACTGATAATCTCCAGAGTTAACTACTGCAATATGTAGGACTGCCTTTAGTGCAGAAAGTTCTATGTTGAGATGAAATTGCAGGCTCTGTAGGCAAAGCTCTCCAGATGACAAAAGAGCAACAGAAGGGGAGACTGTGCAGAAGACGACATTCTCAGGTAACCCAAACCAAGCTACTATGGCATAGCATAGAACTATGAAAAACACCCCCACAGCATGATGCTGCCACCACCATGCGTTAGCATGGAACTATGAAACCAAGTTGGTCCCTGTGATTCAGAAACCATACTTCATCTGTGTTGAAAATACTACACTTGGTATACTACAAGCCATAGTAGCTTGGTTTGGGTTACCTGAGAATGTCTTCTTCTGCACAGTCTCCCCTTCTGTTGCTCTTTCGTCATCTGGAGTGCTTTGCCTACAGAGCCTGCAATTTCATCTCTGGCCCATTCCCCACGTAGTGTAGGGGAAAAAAGTTAAGACAATGTGACATAAGAGTAGAAAATGTTAGTGATGGAACTCAAATGAGTTAAAATACTTGAAGTGTGAAGCTGCATTGCTGTCTTTTGAAGGCAGAAAAAGGTATACTTGAATAAGGTAAAGAAACAAAAATATGCATATAAAATATTACATGATTAAGATGTTATGTGTACTAATATTTTAAACAATTTTTTCAAAGTTGATATATTTTTTATTAAAATACATGCAGGAAAATTAGTAAAAAAAACAAGCAGTAAAAGTGAAGGAAAGGAATATACAAAATAAAAAACTATAGTAACAGAAGAAACTCCATGAAACTCCATAGAACTTGCTTCTAAATAAGCATGTATAGAATCTTATTCTTAAAAATTCTATTTTCTTGGTATAATATATATTAAAAATACACAGATGGACTTGTAGTATTTGGAAAATTATTATAGCTCCCATGAGATCTGAGGGAGATGTCATGCACATCACAAGATCAGGGGATAGGTCATTGTGGATACATATGGTAAGCACATGGAATGAACAGAGCAGATTGACTGAAGATAAACTCTTTTCGACTTAAGACACGTAGACAAAAACTGAGTCACAGAAATGAAACACACGGGAAGAAGTAGATATAAATATTTTAATTACTGCCATGTTAATTGGTTTGCTGTCTTCACTTGCTGAGTAAGAAATACTTTCTGGCTTAATTACAAAAATATAGTACACAAACATCACGTAAAAAGTGTAATTTGAACATTCATGAGCATACGAAATATGTGGGTTGGAAGAACAATGGAGAAAATAACCATTTAATTGTAGAGAAAATTCATATAAATCAATGGCAATACAGTACTTTAGGAATATCTTTCATCTTCCCTACTGTCATTTTTAAAATGACACTCTATCTCCCTGATATTGCAGAAGCTAACAAGTACAAAATCTGACAACAGCCCATTAAAGGCCACAGCGTTCTCTTTCCAGAAAGGAGAACCATATATCACACAAATCTTTTAATCTTACATGGGATTCCAGTTCATGTCAGTTTTAAGCCAAGGGAACATCTTGAAATATGGAATAAAGTTCAAAGCAGCACTGTACTCTTGGGTACTGTCCATGGTGCTGGCGTCCCTCTCTGCTGCTTAAAATTGTTTTGACCCTGATCTCACCTGTCTTGGGTTTCAAGAAGAGACTTGGCCTGACAGTGCCCACTAATTTGAACTGCACAGTGTATGCTACAGAGGAAAGAGACTAAGATGCAATAGGCGAGGTGGTATACTGGAAACGGGCATCTTACCTGCATTAACCTTCTTCAGCCACAGTTGTGGTTGCAAGTGTTTAGTCATTCTGGTGATTTCAGCATACTGACACTTGCCAATGCCAGATTTGCCCCAACTTCATCATTGCCCAGTTGATTTTGTCTGAAAAATTAGCTTGTCTTTTGAATGTTAAAACAATGTTTCCTGCCAGTCTTCTTATAGTCCCCAGTTCACATACCCAGATGATACATTGGAAGATATAGGAAAAAAGGGTTGTAATGCTCTCCTTGTGCTTTTTGAAAAATGTTATGGCCAAGTTAGGAAGTGCATGATATCCTTTGACTTGGTGAGGCTAGGAAGTGATGTTGGAGAAATGATAATGCAGTTGATGATACAACAGTTGAGACTCCTAATCTGGAAAATGATAGTTCCTTGGTAGCATCATTTTGGTTCCTTTTACTTTTCAAGGTTGCCTCAGAGACAGTTTATCAAATACCCCAACTGCTGCTCCTGTGAACTGAGAAAAACATTGTATCAGGTACCTCTGCTAAAGTGTAGAAATATAAAACTTCATTATGGAAAAAGAAATGAACAGAGTATAATAGGAAATTAAATTCAGCTTTGAACTTTGAGAGCTTCACAAAACTCAGAGTTCTTTGAATGTACTGTAAATCCAAAGGAGCAGAAGCAATTGCAGCAATCTCAGAAAGAAACACAGGTTGGCAACTACTTGAAAGAAAACTAGTAGATTAGTAACCTTGCCACTTTCCTTCTTGGGTCTGTGTCTGAAGGTCCTTCCTTTGCATTAAATTGCTGGAATCCTTGGCTACCTGTTATTGATCTGAGCTAGTTTTTTCCCCCATCTGCTTGGCTCTGGCTGGCTCAGTGTTGTCCCAAGGCCCATTAAACTATGGATTGAAGGGGTAATACCAAAACAGTGTTTGAGAGGCTTCTAATAAAGCTCGAAATCCAGAGTTTCTCCATTGTTTATGTGTATTTGCATGGAAGCATGCGTGCATGCCTGCAGAGAGGACTCCCTTTTGTTGGATAAAGGCATATAATCGTTCCCACTGAGATCTAGTGTTGGGATGATTACTGGCAAGACTAGATAGGGTGAAAGATTTCACTCTAGCCTTTGTAGGGAAACAGTGGCAGATCAGTGATTGACTTCGGGTTCTAGTATTCACACTGTAGCTGTAGCACACTGAGCACCTCAGGAGACCAGGCCCTCTGTGGCAGCCATGGACCTGTCCCAGTTGGTCTCTGGGTGTACTCTAGATCTGGAACTCTATTAAGCTGGATGAGCTTTTGGTAATTCTGTTATCATATTTTAGGCAGTCCGCTGGTCCTTATCTCCAAAGCACTGGTGGACAGTTACAGTTATGTACCCCATGTTTCCTTATGGATCCAAATAGTTTCCTTGAGGATTTTCCTGCCTTCTTAGAGATACTGTCAAAACACTGGCTGATTTATGGATTATGGAAATAATAGAGGAGAATATATGTAGCTCAGAGTTGAACTGTAGAGTCCTTGGTGCACTTTGAGCTTGGTTGTTTGCTTGCAGGCGTTTCGTTACTCAACTAGGTAACATCATAAGTGTTCTGATGAGGTTACCTAGTCGGATAATGAAACATCTGCAAGCAAACAACCAAGCTCAGAGAGCACCAAGGACTTCACTATGGAAATAACCTGAATAGTGAAAACTATCAATGCTGAACAGAGCTAAGTCAGCCTCATGGGTAACAGGAAGCTAAGAGTGGTAAAGCAAAAGAGACAGCAGCTTGAGAAGAATAGTAGATGTGCATCAATCCCACATAGACTAAAGCTCATTTGCAGCAATATTCTGCGGCGAAGGGTGCAGCAAAGAATTCTTTCTTTAGACCATCTGCTGAGAATAAGCTCTGCTTCTTTTCTTGCTGTGTAGCTCATTGTGATCAGTCTGAGTATTCTTTACAGATAGAGTTGCTTGATCCACCTCAACTTGGTTTCCAGTGTTGAAGCAGAGTATAGTAATTTAATCATGGCAACTGTTTGAGCTGTTTTGAATTATTTTCAGCTTATGGATCTCAAGGATTCAGACAAGCCTGTCTGGAAAGATATGGGCTGCCACTTGCTTCTTTAATTCTTGCCTATTTTGGTTAGTTAAATTGATTGGGAGAGGACTGGACCCACAGTAAGAAGTAAATTAGTGCTTTTGGTCTGTCCTTCCATCCCTAAAGGAGACAGTGATAAGATCATTATTAAAGAAACCTTTCCTTGACCAAGAAGATATTAGAAACTATTGACTAATCTCAAATTTACCATTCTTGGCTAAGGCTATAGAGATAATGATGACCTTTCAGCATAGACACATCTGGCATATATTGTTTACCTAGACCTATTTTTATTGGGTTTTTAGATGGGATAATTGAGTTGGCCTTTAAATTTTTATATGCTCCACCTCAGGATCAATTATGATAGCTTCCCCATCACTGACTAAAAATCAGGTGTATATCCTCAGTGTCTGCATTTAACAGATGTAGTGCAAGTTCCTTTCCTGGTGCTCCCTTTTCCCTCCAGAACAGCAACCAACCCTATAAACAAACAAAACAAACACGGTCCTTTAGCTTCTTGACATCCTTGCTTTTACTTGAATGGATTTGAAATTCAATTTCATTATAAATGCTTTGCACAATTGTATCAAAATCTAAATGCAGACAAATTGAGGAAACTCTATTATGATTTCTTCTCATATCGTTGAGGAATAAAATCCACCTTACAAATCTTGTTACTCCGAATTAAAAGAATATATAAAAACTAAATTTCAAGTAAGTGAAACAGAACCGGTCTTCCTTCTGCAAATCAGAGGACTGGAACTGAAATGAGAAGACCTTTTCTCAATGTGCACTGTTCTTTATCAGCACTGGCCTAGAATGGCCATGTAATAGAAAATTGTGCTACTTTTAAAGGATGATTAATTCAAGTTGCTTTAAAGATAAAGAATCCTAAAAGAAGGATTGCAAAGACTATAAGATTATCAATCATTAGCTGACTTCTGGACAGCAAACTAAGTAGATAAAACAGGCCACCTGGACACATTCTTTCCCATGGTGGTGAGAAATGCTGTATTGTCATTCCAAATTTATACTATACATCTATATTAATTTTCAACTTCCATGCAGATTTGTACCACCTTTTGCCAACTTGTTTTGGTGACATATTTTTTGTCTTTTAGTGTTATGTAAATGGTCATTGTGTGCTGCACTGACTCTCACATTTGTCTACATGCATTAAGATCCCCACTGAATATATTGTATGGGCATTGTACCTTTTATAGCCTGGAATTTTTCCTGCTTCTTGTTTCCAAAAGGCCTAAAAGAATCCAAGAAGTGTGCAGGTGGACAAGTAAACTGACTAATTATATCAATGAGAATGCCCCTTAGTTTCTTTCAGTTACACTCAGCTGAGCATAACAACAATCAATGTCTTTTTGAATTAGTGTTTGGGAATATATTAGGAATCTGTAGCTGTTTTGAGAGGCAATTATATAAGGTAGGTTATAAATGCATTTTGTTCAATTTTCTTTCTTTTCTCTGCTGATTTAAACATTCCCAAAAATTATCCTAAAGATAATGTGTTTTAAAGAAATTGCCTTTCTCAAGAGCTTAACTGACTAGTTTTTTAGCTGAGCTAGGTATGACACTTTTAAAACAACAAAGGCCATGAAATTGATACACTATAGATTTTCACAACTTTGCAGTTCAAAGTGTCTTTTCATGCATTTACAGATCTTGGTGTGAGTCACTTTAAATAAATAGTCATCATATTGTAGTCTTCTCCAAGTCAGTGTTCTCCGTATGTGCTCAACTACAAGACCTACAGCAACCAACCAGCACTCAAACTAAGAAGCTGTCTGGAAATTATGCAAGTTATAGTGTAATACATTTGTAAGAGGCCATTAGGAAATGCAGCAATATTATATATTGTTGTTTTTTTTAACTGGCTGGCTTTTGAATGGATGTGATTACTCTTTCTGCCCGATCCCAAGTCTTTCAGCAATGTACTATCACTGGAATTGGTATAGAGAATTTTATAAGAAGTACTTTTCAAGGCGCCTTTGAGCTAATATGCATATGTGTCTCCCGTAAAATGCTGTGGTACCACATTCACATCTGCATCAAATATATGGCACCTGTTCAGCTACTTAAATAGGTTTTGCTATGTGGAAGGGTATGCAAACAATATTTTCTGTTTAACCTGATCTGTCTTTTCCTCTCCATTGCTCTGCTGAGGGCAGAATTTATCATAATGTGTGTTTCCATTGCATTGCAATCCACTTTATTTTGAAAACACAGTGGTAGAACAAATACAGTTTGAAGGGTACTTCATATATGTTTTCCCTTGCAGAAGAATGACTCTTGGTCCCCTCAGATTTCTTAGTAATAATCTATTCTGATTATAAGGTTGTAAAAAGAATAACTGAGTATAGTTCTGCTCTAAGTTTTTATAAATAACATTTTAGCTGCTTTTTTGAGTACAGTGTTACAAATATATTTCTTGATTCTTTATATCTATTAGAAAAGGAAAGATAATTGGAATTCTCTAAACCCTGGGTGAATTAAAACAGTGAATTAAAGAGTATATTTCTGTATTATTTTAGCATTAGTGAAAATGTATTCTGGAAACTGAAAGCTGTTAAGAAGAAGAGAAATGCAGTCACAAGTTCCATTTGGTTCCCATTTTTTCTGCTTTTAGGAAATCTGTAAAGCACATATTTTTAGCCAACCCTCTAAAGATCAACTATTTTATTTTTTGTTTTATTCTTTGGAGAGTTGTGTTTTTTGTTTGCATATTTTAAATTATAAGTCCCTATAACTGTTCATTTTGAAGGTAGCACTTAAATTAAAATGTTTTGTATGGTAGCTAGATTTAAAGACTTTTTAGGGTTTTCTCTTTTATACTTGTGCTTGATAACTTTTATTCTTTGTTGTACAACTTACCTTTTCTTCTGATAGATTCAATGTTTTTGTTTTTCAGAGGTGGATATTTTATAGAAATATTACAGAGTCATTTAGGTTTCCTACTTGCATGAAATTTGGTACTTATTTCAGTTGTCAAATGTATAATTCGTGAACTGCATACTTCCTAGTTATCTTTTAAAGTTGAAAATACATGCAGATCATCAGAATACCACTGTTGTTTTTTTCTTGTCTCCCAGGTCCTCAGATTTTGGAACATTATATACTAAATTAAACCTACAGCCTGGAATTGTTACAGTCATTGAAAATTTCTACATCTGTCCTGCTAACAAGAAGAAGGTATGGGGTTAATTGTTTATTTCAATAGGGAAGCCCAGAAAAATGTATGTTTTTATGTTGTGTTTAGCAGAATAAAAATTCTAGCAAAGCATGTCAATCACATGTAGCTCATGGAAGAGAAACCATTAGAAGTACAGTGGAACCTCGGTTTACAAACTTAATTCGTTCCGTGACTCTGGTCGCACCCCGAATTGGTCGCACCCCGAAGCAAATTTCCCCATAAGGTTCAATGTAATTACCGTTAATCCGTTCTGGCGTGGAGGACAGGGAGGCGGCTATTGCTTGGAGGGAGAGTCCCCCTCCCTACGACCACGTGTCAGGGGCGGAAAATGGCCGCGGACCACGTGTCAGGGGCGGAAAATGGCCGCGGACCACGTGTCGGGGCGGAAAATGGCCGCGGACCACGTGTCGGGGCGGAAAATGGCCGCGGACCACGTGTCAGGGGCGGAAAATGGCCGCGGACCACGTGTCGGGGCGGAAAAATGGCCGCGGACCACGTGTCAGGGGCGGAAAAATGGCCGCGGACCACGTGTCGGGCGGAAAATGGCCGCGGACCACGTGTCAGGGGCGGAAAAATGGCCGCGGACCGTGTCACAGGAGGGAAAATGGCCGTGTATCCTGTTCGTACCCTGAGGCGGAGTTCGCAAACCGAGGTAAATTTTTGTGGCCGGACCTGGTCGTAACCTGAAAAGTTCGTTAACAGAGGCATTCGTAACCCGAGGTACCACTGTACTAATTATATAGAATTAAAACTTGGTTAGGAATTATCTAACTACAGTCAAATAATAATTGTGCTAACCATAGGTAGATTCATTCAAGCTTCTTCTGCTGTCTTGCATGAAAAAATGACAATAATATGCATGAAAAGGTAAAACCAGACAATGCTGTTTCCTGGAGCGTAAATAATGCACACATACACACACACACAAACAAAACCTGAGAGTATCTGCTACAAGAGCAGGAGGAAACCATAATTTATTTGAAAGCATTTCATACCACAAGGGAGGGTTAAGGTAGGGTGTAGTTCTTGTTTTCTGAAATCCTTTGATTATTTGTTGCACAGATGGCTAATACTATTTTAGCATTGCTACTCTGGCATCAGAACTCCCAGTCTACCTGAGCAGCTTTTCCGGGAGAAGGGAACAGGGTGAAAATAAGTTATTCCTTCCCTCTGATAGTAGTCTATCCTCAAACAATTTGTATTCAACCTCTCCATCCTCCTTATCACTCTCTATAGTATGTGTATTTCTCTTGGTGAATCTTGGTGAATACACATATAACATTTTCCTTAGAACATAATTTGGCCTTAGAACATATATCATAATGCAGAGTAGGATTGTGTGGATAAAAGGCCATGTATATAGGGTTGATTCTCTGTCTTTGAGTTCTGTGTAGTTTTGCATTTAAAGAACTTTTTTTCACTTGCCTAACAGATATTCTTCTGAAGCTGAGAATATATCTGTTTAATCTTGCAACTAGAAAATCAAAATTGGTTATTTTGCTATATAAACATATTCCTGTTGTGTCTGTCCACCAAATGGACTACACCTGTCATTGGAGCGAAGCCCTCCAACCTGTCCTAGAAAGTTGGGGATCCTCCTAGCGCAGATTTAAAAAATGCAAGGGGAGGAAAGAAAGTTCCACTGTATGAATTCAGGTACGCTTATACAGTCTTGAGTATCATTCTGTGAAATGGAATTTATTTGAGAACTGACCAAACCAGGGTCCTTTTGGGGAATATCAGGGACAGATAATTAGATATAATTCCTAGCTTGCCTGTCCACAAGCACCTCTTTTATTTTGTCCAGTGTAAGTTTCTAAAACTTATTTAAACAGTATCTGTTATTTTAGAAGAATTATGAAGCTTAATTGAGACAACCTCAACAGATGTGCTCTAAAACAAGCTTTAATTATTCAATACGCTGTGAGATAGCTTTTTAAAAATTAAAATGTTTTCATTTAAAACCATAACATGTTTTACTCATTACAAGGAAAGGAAGAACAAAATATACTATATAAACAAGCCACAGAACAAAAAGACCTCAACACAAATATTGCCACATAGTATAAGTTAGAAATAATTATGAATAACTGGAGAAAGTTTTGACAGAAAAGGCTTCCAATATCAATTCCATTCGCACGCATTTATAATGCTGTGGAAGCTAGTTCTGTGTGGCAGCCAGGAATATATGCAAATGAAGCACCCAGCTGGGGCTGGTTCCTTGCATGTTTTTTCCACATGCTTGTTTCTCCCTCTCCTTTCCTGCCGACAGATAACTAGATGAACACTTTATGCCATTGGCCTCAGTTTTATAGTGGCTTCCTACACACGTACCTTCCATCACCCCTATGTCAGATTGCAGTGTGATGAAGCAGTATACATCGAGTAGACTGCAGTCTCCTTGTTCATGCATTGAACCTGGCTTCTTGTAAAGTCCTTGAACTAATTCCAGCACATGACATATTGTATTTTTGTTCTTCCTGATGTGAAATACTTCCCTTCTTGGCTGCTAGAAGACATAGGTGGTTGGCCCTGTAATGAACTATAGATTAAGTCATTTTTGTAAACGTTGAATCTGACAAAAACTCTGAATCCTTCATTCTTCACTTGGAGCTTTTGAAAAACTCTTGTTTCCATTTCCTGTTCTGAGTACACTGGCCTCTTTGTTAGGATGGAGTGGGGCATTTCTAAGATTGCAAGACTTCCTGGCTTTCTTTGTGTGTCACCCTTGTTTTAGTGCCCAAGTCAGACAATAATTGAAGTCTTGTTAGGATGAGACCATCAGGCACGCTTGAAGGAATGGGGTAAATTATAGACTGCTGTTAAATGAAGTAACCAAAGCTGAAAACATATTGATAATGCCTGGTAGTTTGGCTTATTTGTCAATCAGTTGTTTCAGATGACATTTGAAGGCCAGTTGGAGCCAGAGATGTCCGAAGCTGGAGTTTGGAATGTAATGAATGCTTCTTAGTTCTCCTGACATACCATCAATTATGGGTTGTCTCAAGACAAAAGAATTGTTAGTGCCTTTGTAGCTTGATCATTAGTAAAGAGGTGCAAAACTATAGTACTTATCACAGAAATAGTCAAGAAAGTATATGGTTGCAATGTAGCCAAGGAAGTCCTAATGACAGTAAAGATCCTGTAGTTTAAAGATCTTCTTTTTAATGTCAGGTCAGTGATAAAGATCAGCACTTTCATCCAGGACTGGTAGATGTTTTGCCGGCAATTAACCTGGTTTGGAAAAAGGAGGGGATTCATCCCTCCTAATTAGGGTTACTCCAAGATGTAGTAAGCTAAGTCTGTACGGGGAGGGGAGGGGTGAGTGTATAATATATGGAATGCTGTCTCACTGATTAGATACATCTTCAAACACAATAGCATTTTGAGTGCCTCTGTTGACCTTAGGCTGCTGGAATAATGTACAGGTAGTCCTTGCTTAATGACTACAATAGGAACTGTAAAATTCGTTGTTAAGTGGGGCAGTTGTTAAGTGAGTCGCACCCGATTTTACAACCTTTTTTGCAGTGGTCATTAAACGAATCACCATGGCTGTTAAGTGAATCATACGGTCATTAAGGGAATCACATGGTTCCCCATTGATTTTGCTTGCTGGAAGCCAGCTGGGAAGGTTGCAGATGGTGATCATGTGACCCCGGGATGCTGCAACCATCGTAAGTGCGAGCTTGTTGCCAAGTGCCCGGATCATGATCATCTGACCGCTGGGGTGCTGTGACGGTTGTAAGTGCGAGGACCGGTTGTAAGTCCTTTTGTTTAGCACTGTTGTAACTTGTCACTAAATGAATGGTTGTTAAGTGAGGACTACCTATAGATAGTTGGTTGATTTATTTGTGTGCCATTGGGATAACATTTGGTTGGTATACTGTGTGTGACAGTTGGGCAGTCTCAGGCATGACATAGGAGTTTCTTGTCCTGGAGTTTTTCAGTGACCATGATGAGGTTGCCCAGTTAGGAAAAGCTCAGACTTTCAAGTCTGCCTTGGCAACCATGGATGCATCACAACTAGTATGTTTGGAAAGAGAAAAATAGAACCATAGACAAAGTAAAGACACATCTGACACTAAGGCTGACATTCTCACATGTACTTGGGTGGAGAGTTCGTTGGATTAAATGGGATTGCAAAATAACTTTCCCAATGCCTTTTTTAACATTTAAAAACTGTTCAGACAGATTAGCTTCAGAGAGCAATGTTAGGAAAAGAGCATGTGTTTGCCTCCTCTGTATTATTTTCCTAATTAAAATTCTTCACATCCCCACAAGCTGCTAAGAGCTTAACTGGAAGTATGGGGTAAGGAATTTCTTCTTTTACTCCCTGTCTGCTTCTTAGCTTAAGAAAAAATGGATATCTTATTAAATTATTATTTGTATTATTTCTTTTGTTCTGTTGTTCTCTTTTCTAATCCAGTTGTTTATTTTCTAATTTTTTGTTTTTATGCACCTAAAATTGTAAGTTGCCCAGAGTCACTTTTTACAGTCATTTAAATTGAATAAATAAATAAATAGCAACAGGATTGTATGCAATCAGAAATTGGGAAATATGAAATTAAATAAAATTTTCATTTATTTATAGTAATATAGATTTAGTACAGTAATGTTACTAAACATTAGTTTCACTGTTATTAAGCAGGGAAACAGGAGAAAAGGCAAAGGTTATAGAAAAGAACTAAATTATACATTATTAAATGGAAAAAATGTGGAAATCGTATGAATATGTTTTGTGGAGAAGAAAACTGTAACTAAAAAAAGTGGGTTTCATCTTATCATTACGGGGAGTGTGGGAAAATGTCAGGGAGCCAGAGTTGTTGGGCAGCAGTAAACCGTCTGCTCAGGAAGCCAAGCTTGAGTAGGAGCCAACTTGTGGAGATCTTCCAATAAAAAGGATCACAGACAATTTCAAATTCGTTAAATACCATGCCACAATTAAGGAAGTTACAAAGAAGTGAAGAAAACAAAGAGGAAACAGTCAG